>NW_027045352.1:0-300000 GCF_963576615.1 Watersipora subatra | reverse complement strand
AATTTCAACCAAACATGCTAGAGATGCTCCAATTGAGCTAATTAGCTTATTGTGAGAATATTACAAACGTCTGACAACACTGAAAATGTAAATTTGCAATTTCAACCAAACATGCTAGAAATGCTCCAATTGAGCTAATTAGCTTATTGTGAGAATATTGCAATTGTCTGACAAAAGTGAAAAATGTAAATTTCCAATTTCAACCAAACATGCTAGAAATGCTCAAATTGCGCAAATAAGCCTACTGTAAAATTTTACAAACGTCTGACAAAACTGAAAAATGTAAATGTCCAATTTCAACCAAACATGCTAGAAATGCTCCAATTGAGCTAATTAGCTTATTGTGAGAATATTACAAACGTCTGACAACACTGAAAAATGTAAATTTCTAATTTCAACCAAAAATGCTAGAAATGCTCCAAATGAGCTAATTAGCTTATTGAGAAAATATTGCAATTGTCTGACAAAAGTGAAAAATGTAAACTTCCAATTTCAACCAAACATGCTAGAAATGCTCCAATTGAGCTAATTAGCTTATTGTGAGAAAACTACAAACGTCTGAAAAAACTGAAAAATGTAAATTTCCAATTTCAACCAAACATGCTAGAAATGCTCCAATTGAGCTAATTAGCTTATTGAGAGAATATTGCAATTGTCTGACAAAACTGAAAAATGTAAATTTCCAATTTCAACCAAACATGCTAGAAATGTTCCAATTGAGCTAATTAGCTTATTGAGAGAATATTGCAATTGTTTGACAAAAGTGAAAAATGTAAATTTCCAATTTCAACCAAACGTGCTAGAAATGCTCCAATTGAGCTAATTAGCTTATTGTGAGAATATTACAAACGTCTGACAAAAGTGAAAAATGTAAATTTCCAATTTCAACCAAACATGCTAGAATTGCTGCAATTGAGCTAATTAGCTTATTGTGAAAATATTGCAATTGTCTGACAAAAGTGAAAAATGTAAATTTCCAATTTCAACCAAACATGCTAGAAATGCTCCAATTGAGCTAATCAGCTTATTGTGAGAATATTACAAACGTCTGACAACACTGAAAAATGTAAATTTCTAATTTCAACCAAAAATGCTAGAAATGCTCCAAATGAGCTAATTAGCTTATTGAGAGAATATTGCAATTGTCTGACAAAAGTGAAAAATGTAAACTTCCAATTTCAACCAAACATGCTAGAAATGCTCCAATTGAGCTAATTAGCTTATTGTGAGAAAACTACAAACGTCTGACAAAATTGAGAAATGTAAATTTCCAATTTCAACCAAACATGCTAGAAATGCTCCAATTGAGCTATTTAGCTTATTGTGAGAATAATGCAATTGTCTGACAAAAGTGAAAAATGTAAATTTCCAATTTCAACCAAACATGCTAGAAATGCTCCAATTGAGCTAATTAGCTTATTGTGAGAATATTACAAACGTCTGACAAAACTGAAAAATGTAAATTTCCAATTTCAACCAAACATGCTAGAGATGCTCCAATTGAGCTAATTAGCTTATTGTGAGAATATTACAAACGTCTGACAACACTGAAAATGTAAATTTCCAATTTCAACCAAACATGCTAGAAATGCTCCAATTGAGCTAATTAGCTTATTGTGAGAATATTGCAATTGTCTGACAAAAGTGAAAAATGTAAATTTCCAATTTCAACCAAACATGCTAGAAATGCTCAAATTGCGCAAATAAGCCTACTGTAAAATTTTACAAACGTCTGACAAAACTGAAAAATGTAAATGTCCAATTTCAACCAAACATGCTAGAAATGCTCCAATTGAGCTAATTAGCTTATTGTGAGAATATTACAAACGTCTGACAACACTGAAAAATGTAAATTTCTAATTTCAACCAAAAATGCTAGAAATGCTCCAAATGAGCTAATTAGCTTATTGAGAAAATATTGCAATTGTCTGACAAAAGTGAAAAATGTAAACTTCCAATTTCAACCAAACATGCTAGAAATGCTCCAATTGAGCTAATTAGCTTATTGTGAGAAAACTACAAACGTCTGACAAAACTGAAAAATGTAAATTTCCAATTTCAACCAAACATGCTAGAAATGCTCCAATTGAGCTAATTAGCTTATTGAGAGAATATTGCAATTGTCTGACAAAACTGAAAAATGTAAATTTCCAATTTCAACCAAACATGCTAGAAATGCTCCAATTGAGCTAATTAGCTTATTGTGAGAATATTGCAAACTTCTAACAAAATTGAAAAATGTAAATTTCCAATTTCAACCAAACATGCTAGAAATGCTCCAATTGAGCTAATTAGCTTATTGTGAGAATATTGCAATTGTCTGACAAAAGTGAAAAATGTAAATTTCCAATTTCAACCAAACATGCTAGGAATGCTCCAACTGAGCTAATTAGCTTATTGTGAGAATATTACAATTGTCTGACAAAAGTGAAAAATGTAAATTTCCAATTTCAACCAAACATGCTAGAAATGCTCAAATTGCGCAAATAAGCCTACTGTAAGAATTTTACAAACGTCTGACAAAACTGAAAAATGTAAATTTCCAATTTCAACCAAACATGCTAGAAATGCTCCAATTGAGCTAATTAGCTTATTGTGAGAATATTACAAACGTCTGACAAAAGTGAAAAATGTAAATTTCTAATTTCAACCAAACGTGCTAGAAATGCTCCAATTGAGCTAATTAGCTTATTGTAAGAATATTACAAACGTCTGACAAAAGTGAAAAATGTAAATTTCCAATTTCAACCAAACATGCTAGAAATGCTCCAATTGAGCTAATTAGCTTATTGTGAGAATATTGCAATTGTCTGACAAAAGTGAAAAATGTAAATTTCCAATTTCAACCAAACATGCTAGAAATGCTCCAATTGAGCTAATTAGCTTATTGTGGGAATATTACAAACGTCTGACAGAAGTGAAAAATGTAAATTTCCAATTTCAACCAAACATGCTAGAAATGCTCCAATTGAGCTAATTAGCTTATTGTGAGAATATTGCATTTGTCTGACAAAAGTGAAAAATGTAAATTTCCAATTTCAACCAAACATGCTAGAAATGCTCCAATTGAGCTAATTAGCTTATTGTGAGAATATTGCAATTGTCTGACAAAAGTGAAAAATGTAAATTTCCAATTTCAACCAAACATGCTAGAAATGCTCAAATTGCGCAAATAAGCCTACTGTAAAATTTTACAGACGTCTGACAAAACTGAAAAATGTAAATGTCCAATTTCAACCAAACATGCTAGAAATGCTCCAATTGAGCTAATTAGCTTATTGTGAGAATATTACAAACGTCTGACAACACTGAAAAATGTAAATTTCTAATTTCAACCAAAAATGCTAGAAATGCTCCAAATGAGCTAATTAGCTTATTGAGAAAATATTGCAATTGTCTGACAAAAGTGAAAAATGTAAATTTTCAATTTCAACCAAACATGCTAGAAATGCTCCAATTGAGCTAATTAGCTTATTGTGAGAATATTACAAACGTCTGACAAAATTGAAAAATGTAAATTTCCAATTTCAACCAAACATGCTAGAAATGCTCCAATTGAGCTAATTAGCTTATTGTGAGAATATTACAAACGTCTGACAACACTGAAAAATGTAAAATTCCAATTTCAACCAAACATGCTAGAAATGCTCCAATTGAGCTAATTAGCTTATTGTGAGAACATTACAAACGTCTGACAAAACTGAAAAATGTAAAATTCCAACTTCAACCAAACATGCTAGAAATGCTCCAATTGAGCTAACTAGCTTATTGAGAGAATAATGCAATTGTCTGACAAAACTGAAAAATGTAAAATTCCAATTTCAACCAAACATGCTAGAAATGCTCAAATTGCACAAATAAGCCTACTGTAAAATTTTACAAACGTCTGACAAAACTGAAAAATGTAAATGTCCAATTTCAACCAAACATGCTAGAAATGCTCCAATTGAGCTAATTAGCTTATTGTGAGAATATTACAAACGTCTGACAACACTGAAAAATGTAAATTTCTAATTTCAACCAAAAATGCTAGAAATGCTCCAAATGAGCTAATTAGCTTATTGAGAAAATATTGCAATTGTCTGACAAAAGTGAAAAATGTAAATTTTCAATTTCAACCAAACATGCTAGAAATGCTCCAATTGAGCTAATTAGCTTATTGTGAGAATATTACAAACGTCTGACAAAACTGAAAAATGCAAATTTCCAATTTCAACCAAACATGCTAGAAATGCTCCAATTGAGCTAATTAGCTTATTGTGAGAATATTACAAACGTCTGACAACACTGAAAAATGTAAAATTCAAATTTCAACCAAACATGCTAGAAATGCTCCAATTGAGCTAATTAGCTTATTGTGAGAACATTACAAACGTCTGACAAAAGTGAAAAATGTAAACTTCCAATTTCAACCAAACATGCTAGAAATGCTCCAATTGAGCTAATTAGCTTATTGTGAGAAAACTACAAACGTCTGACAAAACTGAAAAATTTAAATTTCCAATTTCAACCAAACATGCTAGAAATGCTCCAATTGAGCTAATTAGCTTATTGAGAGAATATTGCAATTGTCTGACAAAACTGAAAAATGTAAATTTCCAATTTCAACTAAACATGCTAGAAATGCTCCAATTGAGCTAATTAGCTTATTGAGAGAATATTGCAATTGTTTGACAAAAGTGAAAAATGTAAATTTCCAATTTCAACCAAACGTGCTAGAAATGCTCCAATTGAGCTAATTAGCTTATTGTGAGAATATTACAAACGTCTGACAAAAGTGAAAAATGTAAATTTCCAATTTCAACCAAACATGCTAGAATTGCTCCAATTGAGCTAATTAGCTTATTGTGAAAATATTGCAATTATCTGACAAAAGTAAAAAATGTAAATTTCCAATTTCAACCAAACATGCTAGAAATGCTCCAATTGAGCTAATTAGCTTATTGTGAGAATATTACAAACGTCTGACAACACTGAAAAATGTAAATTTCCAATTTCAACCAAACATCCTAGAAATGCTCTAATTGAGCTAATTAGCTTATTGTGAGAATATTGCAATTGTCTGACAAAAGTGAAAAATGTAAATTTCCAATTTCAACCAAACATGCTAGAAATGCTCAAATTGCGCAAAGAAGCCTACTGTAAGAATTTTACAAACGTCTGACAAAAGTGAAAAATGTAAATTTCCAATTTCAACCAAACATGCTAGAAATGCTCCAATTGAGCTAATTAGCTTATTGTGAGAATATTACAAACGTCTGACAAAAGTGAAAAATGTAAATTTCTAATTTCAACCAAACGTGCTAGAAATGCTCCAATTGAGCTAATTAGCTTATTGTAAGAATATTACAAATGTCTGACAAAAGTGAAAAATGTAAATTTCCAATTTCAACCAAACATGCTAGAAATGCTCCAATTGAGCTAATTAGCTTATTGTGAGAATATTGCAATTGTCTGACAAAAGTGAAAAATGTAAATTTCCAATTTCAACCAAACATGCTAGAAATGCTCCAATTGAGCTAATTAGCTTATTGTGGGAATATTACAAACGTCTGACAGAAGTGAAAAATGTAAATTTCCAATTTCAACCAAACATGCTAGAAATGCTCCAATTGAGCTAATTAGCTTATTGTGAGAATATTGCATTTGTCTGACAAAAGTGAAAAATGTAAATTTCCAATTTCAACCAAACATGCTAGAAATGCTCCAATTGAGCTAATTAGCTTATTGTGAGAATATTGCAATTGTCTGACAAAACTGAAAAATGTAAATTTCCAATTTCAACTAAACATGCTAGAAATGCTCCAATTGAGCTAATTAGCTTATTGAGAGAATATTGCAATTGTTTGACAAAAGTGAAAAATGTAAATTTCCAATTTCAACCAAACGTGCTAGAAATGCTCCAATTGAGCTAATTAGCTTATTGTGAGAATATTACAAACGTCTGACAAAAGTGAAAAATGTAAATTTCCAATTTCAACCAAACATGCTAGAATTGCTCCAATTGAGCTAATTAGCTTATTGTGAAAATATTGCAATTATCTGACAAAAGTGAAAAATGTAAATTTCCAATTTCAACCAAACATGCTAGAAATGCTCCAATTGAGCTAATTAGCTTATTGTGAGAATATTACAAACGTCTGACAACACTGAAAAATGTAAATTTCCAATTTCAACCAAACATCCTAGAAATGCTCTAATTGAGCTAATTAGCTTATTGTGAGAATATTGCAATTGTCTGACAAAAGTGAAAAATGTAAATTTTCAATTTCAACCAAACATGCTAGAAATGCTCAAATTGCGCAAAGAAGCCTACTGTAAGAATTTTACAAACGTCTGACAAAAGTGAAAAATGTAAATTTCCAATTTCAACCAAACATGCTAGAAATGCTCCAATTGAGCTAATTAGCTTATTGTGAGAATATTACAAACGTCTGACAAAAGTGAAAAATGTAAATTTCTAATTTCAACCAAACGTGCTAGAAATGCTCCAATTGAGCTAATTAGCTTATTGTAAGAATATTACAAATGTCTGACAAAAGTGAAAAATGTAAATTTCCAATTTCAACCAAACATGCTAGAAATGCTCCAATTGAGCTAATTAGCTTATTGTGAGAATATTGCAATTGTCTGACAAAAGTGAAAAATGTAAATTTCCAATTTCAACCAAACATGCTAGAAATGCTCCAATTGAGCTAATTAGCTTATTGTGGGAATATTACAAACGTCTGACAGAAGTGAAAAATGTAAATTTCCAATTTCAACCAAACATGCTAGAAATGCTCCAATTGAGCTAATTAGCTTATTGTGAGAATATTGCATTTGTCTGACAAAAGTGAAAAATGTAAATTTCCAATTTCAACCAAACATGCTAGAAATGCTCCAATTGAGCTAATTAGCTTATTGTGAGAATATTGCAATTGTCTGACAAAAGTGAAAAATGTAAATTTCCAATTTCAACCAAACATGCTAGAAATGCTCAAATTGCGCAAATAAGCCTACTGTAAAATTTTACAAACGTCTGACAAAACTGAAAAATGTAAATGTCCAATTTCAACCAAACATGCTAGAAATGCTCCAATTGAGCTAATTAGCTTATTGTGAGAATATTACAAACGTCTGACAACACTGAAAAATGTAAATTTCTAATTTCAACCAAAAATGCTAGAAATGCTCCAAATGAGCTAATTAGCTTATTGAGAAAATATTGCAATTGTCTGACAAAAGTGAAAAATGTAAATTTTCAATTTCAACCAAACATGCTAGAAATGCTCCAATTGAGCTAATTAGCTTATTGTGAGAATATTACAAACGTCTGACAACACTGAAAAATGTAAAATTCCAATTTCAACCAAACATGCTAGAAATGCTCCAATTGAGCTAATTAGCTTATTGTGAGAACATTACAAACGTCTGACAAAACTGAAAAATGTAAAATTCCAATTTCAACCAAACATGCTAGAAATGCTCCAATTGAGCTAACTAGCTTATTGAGAGAATAATGCAATTGTCTGACAAAACTGAAAAATGTAAAATTCCAATTTCAACCAAACATGCTAGAAATGCTCAAATTGCACAAATAAGCCTACTGTAAAATTTTACAAACGTCTGACAAAACTGAAAAATGTAAATGTCCAATTTCAACCAAACATGCTAGAAATGCTCCAATTGAGCTAATTAGCTTATTGTGAAAATATTACAAACGTCTGACAACACTGAAAAATGTAAATTTCTAATTTCAACCAAAAATGCTAGAAATGCTCCAAATGAGCTAATTAGCTTATTGAGAAAATATTGCAATTGTCTGACAAAAGTGAAAAATGTAAATTTTCAATTTCAACCAAACATGCTAGAAATGCTCCAATTGAGCTAATTAGCTTATTGTGAGAATATTACAAACGTCTAACAAAATTGAAGAATGCAAATTTCCAATTTCAACCAAACATGCTAGAAATGCTCCAATTGAGCTAATTAGCTTATTGTGAGAATATTACAAACGTCTGACAACACTGAAAAATGTAAAATTCCAATTTCAACCAAACATGCTAGAAATGCTCCAATTGAGCTAATTAGCTTATTGTGAGAACATTACAAACGTCTGACAAAAGTGAAAAATGTAAACTTCCAATTTCAACCAAACATGCTAGAAATGCTCCAATTGAGCTAATTAGCTTATTGTGAGAAAACTACAAACGTCTGACAAAACTGAAAAATGTAAATTTCCAATTTCAACCAAACATGCTAGAAATGCTCCAATTGAGCTAATTAGCTTATTGAGAGAATATTGCAATTGTCTGACAAAACTGAAAAATGTAAATTTCCAATTTCAACCAAACATGCTAGAAATGCTCCAATTGAGCTAATTAGCTTATTGAGAGAATATTGCAATTGTTTGACAAAAGTGAAAAAATGTAAATTTCCAATTTCAACCAAACGTGCTAGAAATGCTCCAATTGAGCTAATTAGCTTATTGTGAGAATATTACAAACGTCTGACAAAAGTGAAAAATGTAAATTTCCAATTTCAACCAAACATGCTAGAATTGCTCCAATTGAGCTAATTAGCTTATTGTGAAAATATTGCAATTGTCTGACAAAAGTGAAAAATGTAAATTTCCAATTTCAACCAAACATGCTAGAAATGCTCCAATTGAGCTAATTAGCTTATTGTGAGAATATTACAAACGTCTGACAACACTGAAAAATGTAAATTTCCAATTTCAACCAAACATCCTAGAAATGCTCTAATTGAGCTAATTATCTTATTGTGAGAATATTGCAATTGTCTGACAAAAGTGAAAAATGTAAATTTCCAATTTCAACCAAACATGCTAGAAATGCTCATATTGCGCAAAGAAGCCTACTGTAAGAATTTTACAAACGTCTGACAAAAGTGAAAAATGTAAATTTCCAATTTCAACCAAACATGCTAGAAATGCTCCAATTGAGCTAATTAGCTTATTGTGAGAATATTACAAACGTCTGACAACACTGAAAAATGTAAATTTTTAATTGCAACCAAAAATGCTAGAAATGCTCCAAATGAGCTAATTAGCTTATTGAGAGAATATTGCAATTGTCTGACAAAAGTGAAAAATGTAAACTTCCAATTTCAACCAAACATGCTAGAAATGCTCCAATTGAGCTAATTAGCTTATTGTGAGAAAACTACAAACGTCTGACAAAATTGAGAAATGTAAATTTCCAATTTCAACCAAACATGCTAGAAATGCTCCAATTGAGCTATTTAGCTTATTGTGAGAATATTGCAATTGTCTGACAAAAGTGAAAAATGTAAATTTCCAATTTCAACCAAACATGCTAGAAATGCTCCAATTGAGCTAATTAGCTTATTGTGAGAATATTACAAACGTCTGACAAAACTGAAAAATGTAAATTTCCAATTTCAACCAAACATGCTAGAGATACTCCAATTGAGCTAATTAGCTTATTGTGAGAATATTACAAACGTCTGACAACACTGAAAATGTAAATTTCCAATTTCAACCAAACATGCTAGAAATGCTCCAATTGAGCTAATTAGCTTATTGTGAGAATATTGCAATTGTCTGACAAAAGTGAAAAATGTAAATTTCCAATTTCAACCAAACATGCTAGAAATGCTCAAATTGCGCAAATAAGCCTACTGTAAAATTTTACAAACGTCTGACAAAACTGAAAAATATAAATGTCCAATTTCAACCAAACATGCTAGAAATGCTCCAATTGAGCTAATTAGCTTATTGTGAGAATATTACAAACGTCTGACAACACTGAAAAATGTAAATTTCCAATTTCAACCAAACATCCTAGAAATGCTCTAATTGAGCTAATTAGCTTATTGTGAGAATATTGCAATTGTCTGACAAAAGTGAAAAATGTAAATTTCCAATTTCAACCAAACATGCTAGAAATGCTCAAATTGCGCAAAGAAGCCTACTGTAAGAATTTTACAAACGTCTGACAAAAGTGAAAAATGTAAATTTCCAATTTCAACCAAACATGCTAGAAATGCTCCAATTGAGCTAATTAGCTTATTGTGAGAATATTACAAACGTCTGACAAAAGTGAAAAATGTAAATTTCTAATTTCAACCAAACGTGCTAGAAATGCTCCAATTGAGCTAATTAGCTTATTGTAAGAATATTACAAACGTCTGACAAAAGTGAAAAATGTAAATTTCCAATTTCAACCAAACATGCTAGAAATGCTCCAATTGAGCTAATTAGCTTATTGTGAGAATATTGCAATTGTCTGACAAAAGTGAAAAATGTAAATTTCCAATTTCAACCAAACATGCTAGAAATGCTCCAATTGAGCTAATTAGCTTATTGTGGGAATATTACAAACGTCTGACAGAAGTGAAAAATGTAAATTTCCAATTTCAACCAAACATGCTAGAAATGCTCCAATTGAGCTAATTAGCTTATTGTGAGAATATTGCATTTGTCTGACAAAAGTGAAAAATGTAAATTTCCAATTTCAACCAAACATGCTAGAAATGCTCCAATTGAGCTAATTAGCTTATTGTGAGAATATTGCAATTGTCTGACAAAAGTGAAAAATGTAAATTTCCAATTTCAACCAAACATGCTAGAAATGCTCAAATTGCGCAAATAAGCCTACTGTAAAATTTTACAAACGTCTGACAAAACTGAAAAATGTAAATGTCCAATTTCAACCAAACATGCTAGAAATGCTCCAATTGAGCTAATTAGCTTATTGTGAGAATATTACAAACGTCTGACAACACTGAAAAATGTAAATTTCTAATTTCAACCAAAAATGCTAGAAATGCTCCAAATGAGCTAATTAGCTTATTGAGAAAATATTGCAATTGTCTGACAAAAGTGAAAAATGTAAATTTTCAATTTCAACCAAACATGCTAGAAATGCTCCAATTGAGCTAATTAGCTTATTGTGAGAATATTACAAACGTCTGACAAAACTGAAAAATGTAAATTTCCAATTTCAACCAAACATGCTAGAAATGCTCCAATTGAGCTAATTAGCTTATTGTGAGAATATTACAAACGTCTGACAACACTGAAAAATGTAAAATTCCAATTTCAACCAAACATGCTAGAAATGCTCCAATTGAGCTAATTAGCTTATTGTGAGAACATTACAAACGTCTGACAAAACTGAAAAATGTAAAATTCCAATTTCAACCAAACATGCTAGAAATGCTCCAATTGAGCTAACTAGCTTATTGAGAGAATAATGCAATTGTCTGACAAAACTGAAAAATGTAAAATTCCAATTTCAACCAAACATGCTAGAAATGCTCAAATTGCACAAATAAGCCTACTGTAAAATTTTACAAACGTCTGACAAAACTGAAAAATGTAAATGTCCAATTTCAACCAAACATGCTAGAAATGCTCCAATTGAGCTAATTAGCTTATTGTGAGAATATTACAAACGTCTGACAACACTGAAAAATGTGAATTTCTAATTTCAACCAAAAATGCTAGAAATGCTCCAAATGAGCTAATTAGCTTATTGAGAAAATATTGCAATTGTCTGACAAAAGTGAAAAATGTAAATTTTCAATTTCAACCAAACATGCTAGAAATGCTCCAATTGAGCTAATTAGCTTATTGTGAGAATATTACAAACGTCTGACAAAAGTGAAAAATGCAAATTTCCAATTTCAACCAAACATGCTAGAAATGCTCCAATTGAGCTAATTAGCTTATTGTGAGAATATTACAAACGTCTGACAACACTGAAAAATGTAAAATTCCAATTTCAACCAAACATGCTAGAAATGCTCCAATTGAGCTAATTAGCTTATTGTGAGAACATTACAAACGTCTGACAAAAGTGAAAAATGTAAACTTCCAATTTCAACCAAACATGCTAGAAATGCTCCAATTGAGCTAATTAGCTTATTGTGAGAAAACTACAAACGTCTGACAAAACTGAAAAATGTAAATTTCCAATTTCAACCAAACATGCTAGAAATGCTCCAATTGAGCTAATTAGCTTATTGAGAGAATATTGCAATTGTCTGACAAAACTGAAAAATGTAAATTTCCAATTTCAACCAAACATGCTAGAAATGCTCCAATTGAGCTAATTAGCTTATTGAGAGAATATTGCAATTGTTTGACAAAAGTGAAAAATGTAAATTTCCAATTTCAACCAAACGTGCTAGAAATGCTCCAATTGAGCTAATTAGCTTATTGTGAGAATATTACAAACGTCTGACAAAAGTGAAAAATGTAAATTTCCAATTTCAACCAAACATGCTAGAATTGCTCCAATTGAGCTAATTAGCTTATTGTGAAAATATTGCAATTGTCTGACAAAAGTGAAAAATGTAAATTTCCAATTTCAACCAAACATGCTAGAAATGCTCCAATTGAGCTAATTAGCTTATTGTGAGAATATTACAAACGTCTGACAACACTGAAAAATGTAAATTTCCAATTTCAACCAAACATCCTAGAAATGCTCTAATTGAGCTAATTAGCTTATTGTGAGAATATTGCAATTGTCTGACAAAAGTGAAAAATGTAAATTTCCAATTTCAACCAAACATGCTAGAAATGCTCAAATTGCGCAAAGAAGCCTACTGTAAGAATTTTACAAACGTCTGACAAAAGTGAAAAATGTAAATTTCCAATTTCAACCAAACATGCTAGAAATGCTCCAATTGAGCTAATTAGCTTATTGTGAGAATATTACAAACGTCTGACAACACTGAAAAATGTAAATTTCTAATTTCAACCAAACATGCTAGAAATGCTCCAATTGAGCTAATTAGCTTATTGTGAGAATATTGCAATTGTCTGACAAAAGTGAAAAATGTAAATTTCCAATTTCAACCAAACATGCTAGAAATGCTCCAATTGAGCTAATTAGCTTATTGTGGGAATATTACAAACGTCTGACAGAAGTGAAAAATGTAAATTTCCAATTTCAACCAAACATGCTAGAAATGCTCCAATTGAGCTAATTAGCTTATTGTGAGAATATTGCATTTGTCTGACAAAAGTGAAAAATGTAAATTTCCAATTTCAACCAAACATGCTAGAAATGCTCAAATTGCGCAAATAAGCCTACTGTAAAATTTTACAAACGTCTGACAAAACTGAAAAATGTAAATGTCCAATTTCAACCAAACATGCTAGAAATGCTCCAATTGAGCTAATTAGCTTATTGTGAGAATATTACAAACGTCTGACAACACTGAAAAATGTAAATTTCTAATTTTAACCAAAAATGCTAGAAATGCTCCAAATGAGCTAATTAGCTTATTGAGAAAATATTGCAATTGTCTGACAAAAGTGAAAAATGTAAATTTTCAATTTCAACCAAACATGCTAGAAATGCTCCAATTGAGCTAATTAGCTTATTGTGAGAATATTACAAACGTCTGACAAAACTGAAAAATGTAAATTTCCAATTTCAACCAAACATGCTAGAAATGCTCCAATTGAGCTAATTAGCTTATTGTGAGAATATTACAAACGTCTGACAACAC
Source organism: Watersipora subatra (assembly GCF_963576615.1). NCBI lineage: Eukaryota > Metazoa > Bryozoa > Gymnolaemata > Cheilostomatida > Watersiporidae > Watersipora > Watersipora subatra. The sequence continues at coordinate 286,506 of NW_027045352.1, read as the reverse complement.
TGAAAAATGTAAAATTCCAATTTCAACCAAACATGCTAGAAATGCTCCAATTGAGCTAATTAGCTTATTGTGAGAACATTACAAACGTCTGACAAAACTGAAAAATGTAAAATTCCAATTTCAACCAAACATGCTAGAAATGCTCCAATTGAGCTAACTAGCTTATTGAGAGAATAATGCATTTGTCTGACAAAACTGAAAAATGTAAAATTCCAATTTCAACCAAACATGCTAGAAATGCTCAAATTGCACAAATAAGCCTACTGTAAAATTTTACAAACGTCTGACAAAACTGAAAAATGTAAATGTCCAATTTCAACCAAACATGCTAGAAATGCTCCAATTGAGCTAATTAGCTTATTGTGAGAATATTACAAACGTCTGACAACACTGAAAAATGTAAATTTCTAATTTCAACCAAAAATGCTAGAAATGCTCCAAATGAGCTAATTAGCTTATTGAGAAAATATTGCAATTGTCTGACAAAAGTGAAAAATGTAAATTTTCAATTTCAACCAAACATGCTAGAAATGCTCCAATTGAGCTAATTAGCTTATTGTGAGAATATTACAAACGTCTGACAAAACTGAAAAATGCAAATTTCCAATTTCAACCAAACATGCTAGAAATGCTCCAATTGAGCTAATTAGCTTATTGTGAGAATATTACAAACGTCTGACAACACTGAAAAATGTAAAATTCCAATTTCAACCAAACATGCTAGAAATGCTCCAATTGAGCTAATTAGCTTATTGTGAGAACATTACAAACGTCTGACAAAAGTGAAAAATGTAAACTTCCAATTTCAACCAAACATGCTAGAAATGCTCCAATTGAGCTAATTAGCTTATTGTGAGAAAACTACAAACGTCTGACAAAACTGAAAAATGTAAATTTCCAATTTCAACCAAACATGCTAGAAATGCTCCAATTGAGCTAATTAGCTTATTGAGAGAATATTGCAATTGTCTGACAAAACTGAAAAATGTAAATTTCCAATTTCAACCAAACATGCTAGAAATGCTCCAATTGAGCTAATTAGCTTATTGAGAGAATATTGCAATTGTTTGACAAAAGTGAAAAATGTAAATTTCCAATTTCAACCAAACGTGCTAGAAATGCTCCAATTGAGCTAATTAGCTTATTGTGAGAATATTACAAACGTCTGACAAAAGTGAAAAATGTAAATTTCCAATTTCAACCAAACATGCTAGAATTGCTCCAATTGAGCTAATTAGCTTATTGTGAAAATATTGCAATTGTCTGACAAAAGTGAAAAATGTAAATTTCCAATTTCAACCAAACATGCTAGAAATGCTCCAATTGAGCTAATTAGCTTATTGTGAGAATATTACAAACGTCTGACAACACTGAAAAATGTAAATTTCCAATTTCAACCAAACATCCTAGAAATGCTCTAATTGAGCTAATTAGCTTATTGTGAGAATATTGCAATTGTCTGACAAAAGTGAAAAATGTAAATTTCCAATTTCAACCAAACATGCTAGAAATGCTCAAATTGCGCAAAGAAGCCTACTGTAAGAATTTTACAAACGTCTGACAAAAGTGAAAAATGTAAATTTCCAATTTCAACCAAACATGCTAGAAATGCTCCAATTGAGCTAATTAGCTTATTGTGAGAATATTACAAACGTCTGACAACACTGAAAAATGTAAATTTCTAATTTCAACCAAAAAAGCTAGAAATGCTCCAAATGAGCTAATTAGCTTATTGAGAGAATATTGCAATTGTCTGACAAAAGTGAAAAATGTAAACTTCCAATTTCAACCAAACATGCTAGAAATGCTCCAATTGAGCTAATTAGCTTATTGTGAGAAAACTACAAACGTCTGACAAAATTGAGAAATGTAAATTTCCAATTTCAACCAAACATGCTAGAAATGCTCCAATTGAGCTATTTAGCTTATTGTGAGAATATTGCAATTGTCTGACAAAAGTGAAAAATGTAAATTTCCAATTTCAACCAAACATGCTAGAAATGCTCCAATTGAGCTAATTAGCTTATTGTGAGAATATTACAAACGTCTGACAAAACTGAAAAATGTAAATTTCCAATTTCAACCAAACATGCTAGAGATACTCCAATTGAGCTAATTAGCTTATTGTGAGAATATTACAAACGTCTGACAACACTGAAAATGTAAATTTCCAATTTCAACCAAACATGCTAGAAATGCTCCAATTGAGCTAATTAGCTTATTGTGAGAATATTGCAATTGTCTGACAAAAGTGAAAAATGTAAATTTCCAATTTCAACCAAACATGCTAGAAATGCTCCAATTGAGCTAATTAGCTTATTGTGAGAATATTACAAACGTCTGACAACACTGAAAAATGTAAATTTCTAATTTCAACCAAAAATGCTAGAAATGCTCCAAATGAGCTAATTAGCTTATTGAGAAAATATTGCAATTGTCTGACAAAAGTGAAAAATGTAAACTTCCAATTTCAACCAAACATGCTAGAAATGCTCCAATTGAGCTAATTAGCTTATTGTGAGAAAACTACAATCGTCTGACAAAACTGAAAAATGTAAATTTCCAATTTCAACCAAACATGCCAGAAATGCTCCAATTGAGCTAATTAGCTTATTGAGAGAATATTGCAATTGTCTGACAAAACTGAAAAATGTAAATTTCCAATTTCAACCAAACATGCTAGAAATGCTCCAATTGAGCTAATTAGCTTATTGTGAGAATATTGCAAACTTCTAACAAAATTGAAAAATGTAAATTTCCAATTTCAACCAAACATGCTAGAAATGCTCCAATTGAGCTAATTAGTTTATTGTGAGAATATTGCAATTGTCTGACAAAAGTGAAAAATGTAAATTTCCAATTTCAACCAAACATGCTAGGAATGCTCCAACTGAGCTAATTAGCTTATTGTGAGAATATTACAATTGTCTGACAAAAGTGAAAAATGTAAATTTCCAATTTCAACCAAACATGCTAGAAATGCTCAAATTGCGCAAGTAAGCCTACTGTAAGAATTTTACAAACGTCTGACAAAACTGAAAAATGTAAATTTCCAATTTCAACCAAACATGCTAGAAATGCTCCAATTGAGCTAATTAGTTTATTGTGAGAATATTACAAACGTCTGACAAAAGTGAAAAATGTAAATTTCTAATTTCAACCAAACGTGCTAGAAATGCTCCAATTGAGCTAATTAGCTTATTGTAAGAATATTACAAACGTCTGACAAAAGTGAAAAATGTAAATTTCCAATTTCAACCAAACATGCTAGAAATGCTCCAATTGAGCTAATTAGCTTATTGTGAGAATATTGCAATTTTCTGACAAAAGTGAAAAATGTAAATTTCCAATTTCAACCAAACATGCTAGAAATGCTCCAATTGAGCTAATTAGCTTATTGTGGGAATATTACAAACGTCTGACAGAAGTGAAAAATGTAAATTTCCAATTTCAACCAAACATGCTAGAAATGCTCCAATTGAGCTAATTAGCTTATTGTGAGAATATTGCATTTGTCTGACAAAAGTGAAAAATGTAAATTTCCAATTTCAACCAAACATGCTAGAAATGCTCCAATTGAGCTAATTAGCTTATTGTGAGAATATTGCAATTGTCTGACAAAAGTGAAAAATGTAAATTTCCAATTTCAACCAAACATGCTAGATATGCTCAAATTGCGCAAATAAGCCTACTGTAAAATTTTACAAACGTCTGACAAAACTGAAAAATGTAAATGTCCAATTTCAACCAAACATGCTAGAAATGCTCCAATTGAGCTAATTAGCTTATTGTGAGAATATTACAAACGTCTGACAACACTGAAAAATGTAAATTTCTAATTTCAACCAAAAATGCTAGAAATGCTCCAAATGAGCTAATTAGCTTATTGAGAAAATATTGCAATTGTCTGACAAAAGTGAAAAATGTAAATTTTCAATTTCAACCAAACATGCTAGAAATGCTCCAATTGAGCTAATTAGCTTATTGTGAGAATATTACAAACGTCTGACAAAACTGAAAAATGTAAATTTCCAATTTCAACCAAACATGCTAGAAATGCTCCAATTGAGCTAATTAGCTTATTGTGAGAATATTACAAACGTCTGACAACACTGAAAAATGTAAAATTCCAATTTCAACCAAACATGCTAGAAATGCTCCAATTGAGCTAATTAGCTTATTGTGAGAACATTACAAACGTCTGACAAAACTGAAAAATGTAAAATCCCAATTTCAACCAAACATGCTAGAAATGCTCCAATTGAGCTAACTAGCTTATTGAGAGAATAATGCAATTGTCTGACAAAACTGAAAAATGTAAAATTCCAATTTCAACCAAACATGCTAGAAATGCTCAAATTGCGCAAATAAGCCTACTGTAAAATTTTACAAACGTCTGACAAAACTGAAAAATGTAAATGTCCAATTTCAACCAAACATGCTAGAAATGCTCCAATTGAGCTAATTAGCTTATTGTGAGAATATTACAAACGTCTGACAACACTGAAAAATGTAAATTTCTAATTTCAACCAAAAATGCTAGAAATGCTCCAAATGAGCTAATTAGCTTAGTGAGAAAATATTGCAATTGTCTGACAAAAGTGAAAAATGTAAATTTTCAATTTCAACCAAACATGCTAGAAATGCTCCAATTGAGCTAATTAGCTTATTGTGAGAATATTACAAACGTCTGACAAAACTGAAAAATGTAAATTTCCAATTTCAACCAAACATGCTAGAAATGCTCCAATTGAGCTAATTAGCTTATTGTGAGAATATTACAAACGTCTGACAACACTGAAAAATGTAAAATTCCAATTTCAACCAAACATGCTAGAAATGCTCCAATTGAGCTAATTAGCTTATTGTGAGAACATTACAAACGTCTGACAAAACTGAAAAATGTAAAATTCCAATTTCAACCAAACATGCTAGAAATGCTCCAATTGAGCTAACTAGCTTATTGAGAGAATAATGCAATTGTCTGACAAAACTGAAAAATGTAAAATTCCAATTTCAACCAAACATGCTAGAAATGCTCCAATTGAGCTAATTAGCTTATTGTGAGAATATTACAAACGTCTGACAACACTGAAAAATGTAAATTTCTAATTTCAACCAAAAATGCTAGAAATGCTCCAAATGAGCTAATTAGCTTATTGAGAGAATATTGCAATTGTCTGACAAAAGTGAAAAATGTAAACTTCCAATTTCAACTAAACATGCTAGAAATGCTCCAATTGAGCTAATTAGCTCATTGTGAGAAAACTACAAACGTCTGACAAAACTGAAAAATGTAAATTTCCAATTTCAACCAAACATGCTAGAAATGCTCCAATTGAGCTAATTAGCTTATTGAGAGAATATTGCAATTGTCTGACAAAACTGAAAAATGTAAATTTCCAATTTCAACCAAACATGCTAGAAATGCTCCAATTGAGCTAATTAGCTTATTGTGAGATTATTGCAAACTTCTAACAAAATTGAAAAATGTAAATTTCCAATTTCAACCAAACATGCTAGAAATGCTCCAATTGAGCTAATTAGCTTATTGTGAGAATATTGCAATTGTCTGACAAAAGTGAAAAGTGTAAATTTCGAATTTCAACCAAACATGCTAGGAATGCTCCAACTGAACTAATTAGCTTATTGTGAGAATATTACAAACGTCTGATAAAACTGAAAAATGTAAATTTCCAATTTCAACCAAACATGCTAGAAATGCTCCAATTGAGCTAATTAGCTTATTGTGAGAATATTACAAACGTCTGACAACACTGAAAAATGTAAATTTCCAATTTCAACCAAACATGCTAGAAATGCTCCAATTGAGCTAATTAGCTTATTGTGAGAACATTACAAACGTCTGACAAAAGTGAAAAATGTAAATTTCCAATTTCAACCAAACATGCTAGAAATGCTCCAATTGAGCTAACTAGCTTATTGAGAGAATATTGCAATTGTCTGACAAAACTGAAAAATGTAAAATTCCAATTTCAACCAAACATGCTAGAAATGCTCCAATTGAGCTAATTAGCTTATTGTGAGAATATTACAAACGTCTGACAAAAGTGAAAAATGTGAATTTCCAATTTCAACCAAACATGCTAGAAATGCTCCAATTGAGCTAATTAGCTTATTGTGAGAATATTGCAATTGTCTGACAAAAGTGAAAAATGTAAATTTCCAATTTCAACCAAACATGCTAGAAATGCTCCAATTGAGCTAATTAGCTTATTGTGAGAATATTGCAATTGTCTGACAAAAGTGAAAAATGTTAATTTCCAATTTCAACCAAACATGCTAAAATGCTCAAATTGCGCAAATAAGCCTACTGTAAGAATTTTACAAACGTCTGACAAAACTGAAAAATGTAAATTTCCAATTTCAACCAAACATGCTAGAAATGCTCCAATTGAGCTAATTAGCTTATTGTGAGAATATTACAAACGTCTGACAACACTGAAAAATGTAAATTTCTAGTTTCAACCAAACATGCTAGAAATGCTCCAATTGAGCTAATTAGCTTATTGAGAGAATATTGCAATTGTTTGACAAAGGTGAAAAATGTAAATTTCTAATTTCAACCAAACGTGCTAGAAATGCTCCAATTGAGCTAATTAGCTTATTGTGAGAATATTGCAATTGTCTGACAAAAGTGAAAAATGTAAATTTCCAATTTCAACCAAACATGCTAGAAATGCTCCAATTGAGCTAACTAGCTTATTGTGGGAATATTACAAACGTCTGACAAAAGTGAAAAATGTAAATTTCCAATTTCAACCAAACATGCTAGAATTGCTCCAATTGAGCTAATTAGCTTATTGTGAGAATATTGCATTTGTCTGACAAAAGTGAAAAATGTAAATTTCCAATTTCAACCAAACATGCTAGAAATGCTACAATTGAGCTAATTAGCTTATTGTGAGAATATTACAAACGTCTGACAAAACTGAAAAATGTAAATTTCCAATTTCAACCAAACATCTTAGAAATACTCCAATTGAGCTAATTAGCTTATTGTGAAAATATTGCAATTGTCTGACAAAAGTGAAAAATGTAAATTTCCAATTTCAACCAAACATGCTAGAAATGCTCAGATTGCGCAAATAAGCCTACTGTAAGAATTTTACAAACGTCTGACAAAACTGAAAAATGTAAATTTCCAATTTCAACCAAACCCGCTAGAAATGCTCCAATTGAGCTAATTAGCTTATTGTGAGAATATTACAAACGTCTGACAACACTGAAAAATGTAAATTTCCAATTTCAACCAAAAATGCTAGAAATGCTCCAAATGAGCTAATTAGCTTATTGAGAGAATATTGCAATTGTCTGACAAAAGTGAAAAATGTAAACTTCCAATTTCAACCAAACATGCTAGAAATGCTCCAATTGAGCTAATTAGCTTATTGTGAGAAAACTACAAACGCCTGACAAAACTGAAAAATGTAAATTTCCAATTTCAACCAAACATGCTAGAAATGCTCCAATTGAGCTAATTAGCTTATTGTGAGAATATTACAAACGTCTGACAAAACTGAAAAATGTAAATTTCCAATTTCAACCAAACATGCTAGAAATGCTCCAATTGAGCTAATTAGCTTATTGTGAGAATATTGCAATCGTCTAACAAAACTGAAAAATGTAAATTTCCAATTTCAACCAAACATGCTAGAAATGCTCCAATTGAGCTAATTAGCTTATTGTGAGAATATTACAAACGTCTGACAAAACTGAAAAATGTAAATTTCCAATTTCAACCAAACATGCTAGAAATGCTCCAATTGAGCTAATTAGCTTATTGTGAGAATATTACAAACGTCTGACAAAACTGAAAAATTTAAATTTCCAATTTCAACCAAACATGCTAGAAATGCTCCAATTGAGCTAATTAGCTTATTGTGAGAATATTACAAACGTCTGACAAAACTGAAAAATGTAAATTTCCAATTTCAACCAAGCATGCTAGAAATGCTCCATTTGAGCTAACTAGCTTATTGAGAGAATATTGCAATTGTCTGACAAAACTGAAAAATGTAAAATTCCAATTTCAACCAAACATGCTAGAAATGCTCCAATTGAGCTAATTAGCTTATTGTGAGAATATTACAAACGTCTGACAAAAGTGAAAAATGTAAATTTCCAATTTCAACCAAACATGCTAGAAATGCTCCAATTGAGCTAATTAGCTTATTGTGAGAATATTACAAACGTCTGACAACACTGAAAAATGTAAATTTCCAATTTCAACCAAACATGCTAGAAATGCTCCAATTGAGCTAATTAGCTTATTGTGAGAACATTACAAACGTCTGACAAAACTGAAAAACGTAAATTTCCAATTTCAACCAAGCATGCTAGAAATGCTCCATTTGAGCTAACTAGCTTATTGTGAGAATATTACAAACGTCTGACAAAAGTGAAAAATGTAAATTTCCAATTTCAACCAAACATGCTAGAAATGCTCAAATTGCGCAAATAAGCCTACTGTAAGAATTTTACAAACGTCTGACAAAACTGAAAAATGTAAATTTCCAATTTCAACCAAACATGCTAGAAATGCTCCAATTGAGCTAATTAGCTTATTGTGAGAATATTACAAACGTCTGACAACACTGAAAAATGTAAATTTCTAATTTCAACCAAACATGCTAGAAATGCTCCAATTGAGCTAATTAGCTTATTGTGAGAATATTACAAACGTTTGACAAAACTGAAAAATGTAAATTTTCAATTTCAACCAAACATGCTAGAAATGCTCCAATTGAGCTAATTAGCTTATTGAGAGAATATTGCAATTGTTTGACAAAAGTGAAAAATGTAAATTTCTAATTTCAACCAAACGTGCTAGAAATGCTCCAATTGAGCTAATTAGCTTATTGTGAGAATATTACAAACGTCTGACAAAGGTGAAAAATGTAAATTTCCAATTTCAACCAAACATGCTAGAAATGCTCCAATTGAGCTAATTAGCTTATTGTGAGAATATTGCAATTGTCTGACAAAAGTGAAAAATGTAAATTTCCAATTTCAACCAAACATGCTAGAAATGCTCCAATTGAGCTAATTAGCTTATTGTGGGAATATTACAAACGTCCGACAAAAGTGAAAAATGTAAATTTCCAATTTCAACCAAACATGCTAGAATTGCTTCAATTGAGCTAATTAGCTTATTGTGAGAATATTGCATTTGTCTGACAAAAGTGAAAAATGTAAATTTCCAATTTCAACCAAACATGCTAGAAATGCTACAATTGAGCTAATTAGCTTATTGTGAGAATATTACAAACGTCTGACAAAACTGAAAAATGTAAATTTCCAATTTCAACCAAACATCTTAGAAATGCTCCAATTGAGCTAATTAGCTTATTGTGAGAATATTGCATTTGTCTGACAAAAGTGAAAAATGTAAATTTCCAATTTCAACCAAACATGCTAGAAATGCTCCAATTGAGCTAATTAGCTTATTGTGAGAATATTGCAATTGTCTGACAAAAGTGAAAAATGTAAATTTCCAATTTCAACCAAACATGCTAGAAATGCTCAAATTGCGCAAATAAGCCTACTGTAAAATTTTACAAACGTCTGACAAAACTGAAAAATGTAAATGTCCAATTTCAACCAAACATGCTAGAAATGCTCCAATTGAGCTAATTAGCTTATTGTGAGAATATTACAAACGTCTGACAACACTGAAAAATGTAAATTTCTAATTTCAACCAAAAATGCTAGAAATGCTCCAAATGAGCTAATTAGCTTATTGAGAAAATATTGCAATTGTCTGACAAAAGTGAAAAATGTAAATTTTCAATTTCAACCAAACATGCTAGAAATGCTCCAATTGAGCTAATTAGCTTATTGTGAGAATATTACAAACGTCTGACAAAACTGAAAAATGTAAATTTCCAATTTCAACCAAACATGCTAGAAATGCTCCAATTGAGCTAATTAGCTTATTGTGAGAATATTACAAACGTCTGACAACACTGAAAAATGTAAAATTCCAATTTCAACCAAACATGCTAGAAATGCTCCAATTGAGCTAATTAGCTTATTGTGAGAACATTACAAACGTCTGACAAAACTGAAAAATGTAAAATTCCAATTTCAACCAAACATGCTAGAAATGCTCCAATTGAGCTAACTAGCTTATTGAGAGAATAATGCAATTGTCTGACAAAACTGAAAAATGTAAAATTCCAATTTCAACCAAACATGCTAGAAATGCTCAAATTGCACAAATAAGCCTACTGTAAAATTTTACAAACGTCTGACAAAACTGAAAAATGTAAATGTCCAATTTCAACCAAACATGCTAGAAATGCTCCAATTGAGCTAATTAGCTTATTGTGAGAATATTACAAACGTCTGACAAAAGTGAAAAATGTAAGTTTCCAATTTCAACCAAACATGCTAGAAATGCTCCAATTGAGCTAATTAGCTTATTGTGAGAATATTACAAACGTCTGACAACACTGAAAAATGTAAAATTCCAATTTCAACCAAACATGCTAGAAATGCTCCAATTGAGCTAATTAGCTTATTGTGAGAATATTACAAACGTCTGACAAAAGTGAAAAATGTAAATTTCCAATTTCAACCAAACATGCTAGAATTGCTCCAATTGAGCTAATTAGCTTATTGTGAAAATATTGCAATTGTCTGACAAAAGTGAAAAATGTAAATTTCCAATTTCAACCAAACATGCTAGAAATGCTCCAATTGAGCTAATTAGCTTATTGTGAGAATATTACAAACGTCTGACAAAAGTGAAAAATGTAAACTTCCAATTTCAACCAAACATGCTAGAAATGCTCCAATTGAGCTAATTAGCATATTGTGAGAAAACTACAAACGTCTGACAAAATTGAGAAATGTAAATTTCCAATTTCAACCAAACATGCTAGAATTGCTCCAATTGAGCTAATTAGCTTATTGTGAAAATATTGCAATTGTCTGACCAAAGTGAAAAATGTAAATTTCCAATTTCAACCAAACATGCTAGAAATGCTCCAATTGAGCTAATTAGCTTATTGTGAGAATATTACAAACGTCTGACAACACTGAAAAATGTAAATTTCCAATTTCAACCAAACATCCTAGAAATGCTCTAATTGAGCTAATTAGCTTATTGTGAGAATATTGCAATTGTCTGACAAAAGTGAAAAATGTAAATTTCCAATTTCAACCAAACATGCTAGAAATGCTCAAATTGCGCAAAGAAGCCTACTGTAAGAATTTTACAAACGTCTGACAAAAGTGAAAAATGTAAACTTCCAATTTCAACCAAACATGCTAGAAATGCTCCAATTGAGCTAATTAGCTTATTGTGAGAATATTACAAACGTCTGACAACACTGAAAAATGTAAATTTCTAATTTCAACCAAAAATGCTAGAAATGCTCCAAATGAGCTAATTAGCTTATTGAGAGAATATTGCAATTGTCTGACAAAAGTGAAAAATGTAAACTTCCAATTTCAACCAAACATGCTAGAAATGCTCCAATTGAGCTAATTAGCTTATTGTGAGAAAACTACAAACGTCTGACAAAATTGAGAAATGTAAATTTCCAATTTCAACCAAACATGCTAGAAATGCTCCAATTGAGCTATTTAGCTTATTGTGAGAATATTGCAATTGTCTGACAAAAGTGAAAAATGTAAATTTCCAATTTCAACCAAACATGCTAGAAATGCTCCAATTGAGCTAATTAGCTTATTGTGAGAATATTACAAACGCCTGACAAAACTGAAAAATGTAAATTTCCAATTTCAACCAAACATGCTAGAGATGCTCCAATTGAGCTAATTAGCTTATTGTGAGAATATTACAAACGTCTGACAACACTGAAAATTTAAATTTCCAATTTCAACCAAACATGCTAGAAATGCTCCAATTGAGCTAAATAGATTATTGTGAGAATATTGCAATTGTCTGACAAAAGTGAAAAATGTAAATTTCCAATTTCAACCAAACATGCTAGAAATGCTCAAATTGCGCAAATAAGCCTACTGTAAAATTTTACAAACGTCTGACAAAACTGAAAAATGTAAATGTCCAATTTCAACCAAACATGCTAGAAATGCTCCAATTGAGCTAATTAGCTTATTGTGAGAATATTACAAACGTCTGACAACACTGAAAAATGTAAATTTCTAATTTCAACCAAAAATGCTAGAAATGCTCCAAATGAGCTAATTAGCTTATTGAGAAAATATTGCAATTGTCTGACAAAAGTGAAAAATGTAAACTTCCAATTTCAACCAAACATGCTAGAAATGCTCCAATTGAGCTAATTAGCTTACTGTGAGAAAACTACAAACGTCTGACAAAACTGAAAAATGTAAATTTCCAATTTCAACCAAACATGCCAGAAATGCTCCAATTGAGCTAATTAGCTTATTGAGAGAATATTGCAATTGTCTGACAAAACTGAAAAATGTAAATTTCCAATTTCAACCAAACATGCTAGTAATGCTCCAATTGAGCTAATTAGCTTATTGTGAGAATATTGCAAACTTCTAACAAAATTGAAAAATGTAAATTTCCAATTTCAACCAAACATGCTAGAAATGCTCCAATTGAGCTAATTAGCTTATTGTGAGAATATTGCAATTGTCTGACAAAAGTGAAAAATGTAAATTTCCAATTTCAACCAAACATGCTAGGAATGCTCCAACTGAGCTAATTAGCTTATTGTGAGAATATTACAATTGTCTGACAAAAGTGAAAAATGTAAATTTCCAATTTCAACCAAACATGCTAGAAATGCTCAAATTGCGCAAATAAGCCTACTGTATGAATTTTACAAACGTCTGACAAAACTGAAAAATGTAAATTTCCAATTTCAACCAAACATGCTAGAAATGCTCCAATTGAGCTAATTAGCTTATTGTGAGAATATTACAAACGTCTGACAAAAGTGAAAAATGTAAATTTCTAATTTCAACCAAACGTGCTAGAAATGCTCCAATTGAGCTAATTAGCTTATTGTAAGAATATTACAAACGTCTGACAAAAGTGAAAAATGTAAATTTCCAATTTCAACCAAACATGCTAGAAATGCTCCAATTGAGCTAATTAGCTTATTGTGAGAATATTGCAATTGTCTGACAAAAGTGAAAAATGTAAATTTCCAATTTCAACCAAACATGCTAGAAATGCTCCAATTGAGCTAATTAGCTTATTGTGGGAATATTACAAACGTCTGACAGAAGTGAAAAATGTAAATTTCCAATTTCAACCAAACATGCTAGAAATGCTCCAATTGAGCTAATTAGCTTATTGTGAGAATATTGCAATTGTCTGACAAAACTGAAAAATGTAAATTTCCAATTTCAACCAAACATGCTAGAAATGCTCAAATTGCGCAAATAAGCCTACTGTAAAATTTTACAAACGTCTGACAAAACTGAAAAATGTAAATGTCCAATTTCAACCAAACATGCTAGAAATGCTCCAATTGAGCTAATTAGCTTATTGTGAGAATATTACAAACGTCTGACAACACTGAAAAATGTAAATTTCTAATTTCAACCAAAAATGCTAGAAATGCTCCAAATGAGCTAATTAGCTTATTGAGAAAATATTGCAATTGTCTGACAAAAGTGAAAAATGTAAAATTCCAATTTCAACCAAACATGCTAGAAATGCTCCAATTGAGCTAATTAGCTTATTGTGAGAACATTACAAACGTCTGACAAAACTGAAAAATGTAAAATTCCAATTTCAACCAAACATGCTAGAAATGCTCCAATTGAGCTAACTAGCTTTTTGAGAGAATAATGCAATTGTCTGACAAAACTGAAAAATGTAAAATTCCAATTTCAACCAAACATGCTAGAAATGCTCAAATTGCGCAAATAAGCCTACTGTAAAATTTTACAAACGTCTGACAAAACTGAAAAATGTAAATGTCCAATTTCAACCAAACATGCTAGAAATGCTCCAATTGAGCTAATTAGCTTATTGTGAGAATATTACAAACGTCTGACAAAACTGAAAAATGTAAATTTCCAATTTCAACCAAACATGCTAGAAATGCTCCAATTGAGCTAATTAGCTTATTGTGAGAATATTACAAACGTCTGACAACACTGAAAAATGTAAAATTCCAATTTCAACCAAACATGCTAGAAATGCTCCAATTGAGCTAATTAGCTTATTGTGAGAACATTACAAACGTCTGACAAAACTGAAAAATGTAAAATTCCAATTTCAACCAAACATGCTAGAAATGCTCCAATTGAGCTAACTAGCTTATTGAGAGAATAATGCAATTGTCTGACAAAACTGAAAAATGTAAAATTCCAATTTCAACCAAACATGCTAGAAATGCTCCAATTGAGCTAATTAGCTTATTGTGAGAATATTACAAACGTCTGACAACACTGAAAAATGTAAATTTCTAATTTCAACCAAAAATGCTAGAAATGCTCCAAATGAGCTAATTAGCTTATTGAGAGAATATTGCAATTGTCTGACAAAAGTGAAAAATGTAAACTTCCAATTTCAACTAAACATGCTAGAAATGCTCCAATTGAGCTAATTAGCTCATTGTGAGAAAACTACAAACGTCTGACAAAACTGAAAAATGTAAATTTCCAATTTCAACCAAACATGCTAGAAATGCTCCAATTGAGCTAATTAGCTTATTGAGAGAATATTGCAATTGTCTGACAAAACTGAAAAATGTAAATTTCCAATTTCAACCAAACATGCTAGAAATGCTCCAATTGAGCTAATTAGCTTATTGTGAGATTATTGCAAACTTCTAACAAAATTGAAAAATGTAAATTTCCAATTTCAACCAAACATGCTAGAAATGCTCCAATTGAGCTAATTAGCTTATTGTGAGAATATTGCAATTGTCTGACAAAAGTGAAAAATGTAAATTTCGAATTTCAACCAAACATGCTAGGAATGCTCCAACTGAACTAATTAGCTTATTGTGAGAATATTACAAACGTCTGACAAAACTGAAAAATGTAAATTTCCAATTTCAACCAAACATGCTAGAAATGCTCCAATTGAGCTAATTAGCTTATTGTGAGAATATTACAAACGTCTGACAACACTGAAAAATGTAAATTTCCAATTTCAACCAAACATGCTAGAAATGCTCCAATTGAGCTAATTAGCTTATTGTGAGAACATTACAAACGTCTGACAAAAGTGAAAAATGTAAATTTCCAATTTCAACCAAACATGCTAGAAATGCTCCAATTGAGCTAACTAGCTTATTGAGAGAATATTGCAATTGTCTGACAAAACTGAAAAATGTAAAATTCCAATTTCAACCAAACATGCTAGAAATGCTCCAATTGAGCTAATTAGCTTATTGTGGGAATATTACAAACGTCTGACAAAACTGAAAAATGTAAATTTCCAATTTCAACCAAACATGCTAGAAATGCTCCAATTGAGCTAATTAGCTTATTGTGAGAATATTACAAACGTCTGACAACACTGAAAAATGTAAAATTCCAATTTCAACCAAACATGCTAGAAATGCTCCAATTGAGCTAATTAGCTTATTGTGAGAACATTACAAACGTCTGACAAAACTGAAAAATGTAAAATTCCAATTTCAACCAAACATGCTAGAAATGCTCCAATTGAGCTAACTAGCTTTTTGAGAGAATAATGCAATTGTCTGACAAAACTGAAAAATGTAAAATTCCAATTTCAACCAAACATGCTAGAAATGCTCAAATTGCGCAAATAAGCCTACTGTAAAATTTTACAAACGTCTGACAAAACTGAAAAATGTAAATGTCCAATTTCAACCAAACATGCTAGAAATGCTCCAATTGAGCTAATTAGCTTATTGTGAGAATATTACAAACGTCTGACAACACTGAAAAATGTAAATTTCTAATTTCAACCAAAAATGCTAGAAATGCTCCAAATGAGCTAATTAGCTTATTGAGAAAATATTGCAATTGTCTGACAAAAGTGAAAAATGTAAATTTTCAATTTCAACCAAACATGCTAGAAATGCTCCAATTGAGCTAATTAGCTTATTGTGAGAATATTACAAACGTCTGACAAAACTGAAAAATGTAAATTTCCAATTTCAACCAAACATGCTAGAAATGCTCCAATTGAGCTAATTAGCTTATTGTGAGAATATTACAAACGTCTGACAACACTGAAAAATGTAAAATTCCAATTTCAACCAAACATGCTAGAAATGCTCCAATTGAGCTAATTAGCTTATTGTGAGAACATTACAAACGTCTGACAAAACTGAAAAATGTAAAATTCCAATTTCAACCAAACATGCTAGAAATGCTCCAATTGAGCTAACTAGCTTATTGAGAGAATAATGCAATTGTCTGACAAAACTGAAAAATGTAAAATTCCAACTTCAACCAAACATGCTAGAAATGCTCCAATTGAGCTAATTAGCTTATTGTGAGAATATTACAAACGTCTGACAACACTGAAAAATGTAAATTTCTAATTTCAACCAAAAATGCTAGAAATGCTCCAAATGAGCTAATTAGCTTATTGAGAGAATATTGCAATTGTCTGACAAAAGTGAAAAATGTAAACTTCCAATTTCAACTAAACATGCTAGAAATGCTCCAATTGAGCTAATTAGCTCATTGTGAGAAAACTACAAACGTCTGACAAAACTGAAAAATGTAAATTTCCAATTTCAACCAAACATGCTAGAAATGCTCCAATTGAGCTAATTAGCTTATTGTGAGATTATTGCAAACTTCTAACAAAATTGAAAAATGTAAATTTCCAATTTCAACCAAACATGCTAGAAATGCTCCAATTGAGCTAATTAGCTTATTGTGAGAATATTGCAATTGTCTGACAAAAGTGAAAAATGTAAATTTCGAATTTCAACCAAACATGCTAGGAATGCTCCAACTGAACTAATTAGCTTATTGTGAGAATATTACAAACGTCTGACAAAACTGAAAAATGTAAATTTCCAATTTCAACCAAACATGCTAGAAATGCTCCAATTGAGCTAATTAGCTTATTGTGAGAATATTACAAACGTCTGACAACACTGAAAAATGTAAATTTCCAATTTCAACCAAACATGCTAGAAATGCTCCAATTGAGCAAATTAGCTTATTGTGAGAACATTACAAACGTCTGACAAAAGTGAAAAATGTAAATTTCCAATTTCAACCAAACATGCTAGAAATGCTCCAATTGAGCTAACTAGCTTATTGAGAGAATATTGCAATTGTCTGACAAAACTGAAAAATGTAAAATTCCAATTTCAACCAAACATGCTAGAAATGCTCCAATTGAGCTAATTAGCTTATTGTGGGAATATTACAAACGTCTGACAAAAGTGAAAAATGTGAATTTCCAATTTCAACCAAACATGCTAGAAATGCTCCAATTGAGCTAATTAGCTTATTGTGAGAATATTGCAATTGTCTGACAAAAGTGAAAAATGTAAATTTCCAATTTCAACCAAACATGCTAGAAATGCTCCAATTGAGCTAATTAGCTTATTGTGAGAATATTACAAACGTCTGACAACACTGAAAAATGTAAAATTCCAATTTCAACCAAACATGCTAGAAATGCTCCAATTGAGCTAATTAGCTTATTGTGAGAACATTACAAACGTCTGACAAAACTGAAAAATGTAAAATTCCAATTTCAACCAAACATGCTAGAAATGCTCCAATTGAGCTAACTAGCTTTTTGAGAGAATAATGCAATTGTCTGACAAAACTGAAAAATGTAAAATTCCAATTTCAACCAAACATGCTAGAAATGCTCAAATTGCGCAAATAAGCCTACTGTAAAATTTTACAAACGTCTGACAAAACTGAAAAATGTAAATGTCCAATTTCAACCAAACATGCTAGAAATGCTCCAATTGAGCTAATTAGCTTATTGTGAGAATATTACAAACGTCTGACAACACTGAAAAATGTAAATTTCTAATTTCAACCAAAAATGCTAGAAATGCTCCAAATGAGCTAATTAGCTTATTGAGAAAATATTGCAATTGTCTGACAAAAGTGAAAAATGTAAATTTTCAATTTCAACCAAACATGCTAGAAATGCTCCAATTGAGCTAATTAGCTTATTGTGAGAATATTACAAACGTCTGACAAAACTGAAAAATGTAAATTTCCAATTTCAACCAAACATGCTAGAAATGCTCCAATTGAGCTAATTAGCTTATTGTGAGAATATTACAAACGTCTGACAACACTGAAAAATGTAAAATTCCAATTTCAACCAAACATGCTAGAAATGCTCCAATTGAGCTAATTAGCTTATTGTGAGAACATTACAAACGTCTGACAAAACTGAAAAATGTAAAATTCCAATTTCAACCAAACATGCTAGAAATGCTCCAATTGAGCTAACTAGCTTATTGAGAGAATAATGCAATTGTCTGACAAAACTGAAAAATGTAAAATTCCAATTTCAACCAAACATGCTAGAAATGCTCCAATTGAGCTAATTAGCTTATTGTGAGAATATTACAAACGTCTGACAACACTGAAAAATGTAAATTTCTAATTTCAACCAAAAATGCTAGAAATGCTCCAAATGAGCTAATTAGCTTATTGAGAGAATATTGCAATTGTCTGACAAAAGTGAAAAATGTAAACTTCCAATTTCAACTAAACATGCTAGAAATGCTCCAATTGAGCTAATTAGCTCATTGTGAGAAAACTACAAACGTCTGACAAAACTGAAAAATGTAAATTTCCAATTTCAACCAAACATGCTAGAAATGCTCCAATTGAGCTAATTAGCTTATTGAGAGAATATTGCAATTGTCTGACAAAACTGAAAAATGTAAATTTCCAATTTCAACCAAACATGCTAGAAATGCTCCAATTGAGCTAATTAGCTTATTGTGAGATTATTGCAAACTTCTAACAAAATTGAAAAATGTAAATTTCCAATTTCAACCAAACATGCTAGAAATGCTCCAATTGAGCTAATTAGCTTATTGTGAGAATATTGCAATTGTCTGACAAAAGTGAAAAATGTAAATTTCGAATTTCAACCAAACATGCTAGGAATGCTCCAACTGAACTAATTAGCTTATTGTGAGAATATTACAAACGTCTGACAAAACTGAAAAATGTAAATTTCCAATTTCAACCAAACATGCTAGAAATGCTCCAATTGAGCTAATTAGCTTATTGTGAGAATATTACAAACGTCTGACAACACTGAAAAATGTAAATTTCCAATTTCAACCAAACATGCTAGAAATGCTCCAATTGAGCTAATTAGCTTATTGTGAGAACATTACAAACGTCTGACAAAAGTGAAAAATGTAAATTTCCAATTTCAACCAAACATGCTAGAAATGCTCCAATTGAGCTAACTAGCTTATTGAGAGAATATTGCAATTGTCTGACAAAACTGAAAAATGTAAAATTCCAATTTCAACCAAACATGCTAGAAATGCTCCAATTGAGCTAATTAGCTTATTGTGGGAATATTACAAACGTCTGACAAAAGTGAAAAATGTGAATTTCCAATTTCAACCAAACATGCTAGAAATGCTCCAATTGAGCTAATTAGCTTATTGTGAGAATATTGCAATTGTCTGACAAAAGTGAAAAATGTAAATTTCCAATTTCAACCAAACATGCTAGAAATGCTCCAATTGAGCTAATTAGCTTATTGTGAGAATATTGCAATTGTCTGACAAAAGTGAAAAATGTTAATTTCCAATTTCAACCAAACATGCTAGAAATGCTCAAATTGCGCAAATAAGCCTACTGTAAGAATTTTACAAACGTCTGACAAAACTGAAAAATGTAAATGTCCAATTTCAACCAAACATGCTAGAAATGCTCCAATTGAGCTAATTAGCTTATTGTGAGAATATTACAAACGTCTGACAACACTGAAAAATGTAAATTTTTAATTTCAACCAAACATGCTAGAAATGCTCCAATTGAGCTAATTAGCTTATTGTGAGAATATTACAAACGTTTGACAAAACTGAAAAATGTAAATTTTCAATTTCAACCAAACATGCTAGAAATGCTCCAATTGAGCTAATTAGCTTATTGAGAGAATATTGCAATTGTTTGACAAAATTGAAAAATGTAAATTTCTAATTTCAACCAAACGTGCTAGAAATGCTCCAATTGAGCTTATTAGCTTATTGTGAGAATATTACAAACGTCTGACAAAGGTGAAAAATGTAAATTTCCAATTTCAACCAAACATGCTAGAAATGCTCCAATTTAGCTAATTAGCTTATTGTGAGAATATTGCAATTGTCTGACAAAAGTGAAAAATGTAAATTTCCAATTTCAACCAAACATGCTAGAAATGCTCCAATTGAGCTAATTAGCTTATTGTGGGAATATTACAAACGTCTGACAAAAGTGAAAAATGTAAATTTCCAATTTCAACCAAACATGCTAGAATTGCTCCAATTGAGCTAATTAGCTTATTGTGAGAATATTGCATTTGTCTGACAAAAGTGAAAAATGTAAATTTCCAATTTCAACCAAACATGCTAGAAATGCTACAATTGAGCTAATTAGCTTATTGTGAGAATATTACAAACGTTTGACAAAACTGAAAAATGTAAATTTCCAATTTCAACCAAACATCTTAGAAATGCTCCAATTGAGCTAATTAGCTTATTGTGAGAATATTGCATTTGTCTGACAAAAGTGAAAAATGTAAATTTCCAATTTCAACCAAACATGCTAGAAATGCTACAATTGAGCTAATTAGCTTATTGAGAGAATATTGCAATTGTCTGACAAAAGTGAAAAATGTAAATTTCTAATTTCAACCAAACATGCTAGAAATGCTCAAATTGCGCAAATAAGCCTACTGTAAGAATTTTACAAACGTCTGACAAAACTGAAAAATGTAAATTTCCAATTTCAACCAAACACGCTAGAAATGCTCCAATTGAGCTAATTAGCTTATTGTGAGAATATTACAAACGTCTGACAAAAGTGAAAAATGTAAATGTCCAATTTCAACCAAACATGCTAGAAATGCTCCAATTGAGCTAATTAGCTTATTGTGAGAATATTACAAACGTCTGACAACACTGAAAAATGTAAATTTTTAATTTCAACCAAACATGCTAGAAATGCTCCAATTGAGCTAATTAGCTTATTGTGAGAATATTACAAACGTTTGACAAAACTGAAAAATGTAAATTTTCAATTTCAACCAAACATGCTAGAAATGCTCCAATTGAGCTAATTAGCTTATTGAGAGAATATTGCAATTGTTTGACAAAATTGAAAAATGTAAATTTCTAATTTCAACCAAACGTGCTAGAAATGCTCCAATTGAGCTTATTAGCTTATTGTGAGAATATTACAAACGTCTGACAAAGGTGAAAAATGTAAATTTCCAATTTCAACCAAACATGCTAGAAATGCTCCAATTTAGCTAATTAGCTTATTGTGAGAATATTGCAATTGTCTGACAAAAGTGAAAAATGTAAATTTCCAATTTCAACCAAACATGCTAGAAATGCTCCAATTGAGCTAATTAGCTTATTGTGGGAATATTACAAACGTCTGACAAAAGTGAAAAATGTAAATTTCCAATTTCAACCAAACATGCTAGAATTGCTCCAATTGAGCTAATTAGCTTATTGTGAGAATATTGCATTTGTCTGACAAAAGTGAAAAATGTAAATTTCCAATTTCAACCAAACATGCTAGAAATGCTACAATTGAGCTAATTAGCTTATTGTGAGAATATTACAAACGTTTGACAAAACTGAAAAATGTAAATTTCCAATTTCAACCAAACATCTTAGAAATGCTCCAATTGAGCTAATTAGCTTATTGTGAGAATATTGCATTTGTCTGACAAAAGTGAAAAATGTAAATTTCCAATTTCAACCAAACATGCTAGAAATGCTACAATTGAGCTAATTAGCTTATTGAGAGAATATTGCAATTGTCTGACAAAAGTGAAAAATGTAAATTTCTAATTTCAACCAAACATGCTAGAAATGCTCAAATTGCGCAAATAAGCCTACTGTAAGAATTTTACAAACGTCTGACAAAACTGAAAAATGTAAATTTCCAATTTCAACCAAACACGCTAGAAATGCTCCAATTGAGCTAATTAGCTTATTGTGAGAATATTACAAACGTCTGACAACACTGAAAAATGTAAATTTCCAATTTCAACCAAAAATGCTAGAAATGCTCCAAATGAGCTAATTAGCTTATTGAGAGAATATTGCAATTGTCTGACAAAAGTGAAAAATGTAAACTTCCAATTTCAACCAAACATGCTAGAAATGCTCCAATTGAGCTAATTAGCTTATTGTGAGAAAACTACAAACGCCTGACAAAACTGAAAAATGTAAATTTCCAATTTCAACCAAACATGCTAGAAATGCTCCAATTGAGCTAATTAGCTTATTGTGAGAATATTACAAACGTCTGACAAAACTGAAAAATGTAAATTTCCAATTTCAACCAAACATGCTAGAAATGCTCCAATTGAGCTAATTAGCTTATTGTGAGAATATTGCAATCGTCTAACAAAACTGAAAAATGTAAATTTCCAATTTCAACCAAACATGCTAGAAATGCTCCAATTGAGCTAATTAGCTTATTGTGAGAATATTACAAACGTCTGACAAAACTGAAAAATGTAAATTTCCAATTTCAACCAAACATGCTAGAAATGCTCCAATTGAGCTAATTAGCTTATTGTGAGAATATTACAAACGTCTGACAAAACTGAAAAATGTAAATTTCCAATTTCAACCAAACATGCTAGAAATGCTCCAATTGAGCTAATTAGCTTATTGTGAGAATATTACAAACGTCTGACAAAACTGAAAAATGTAAATTTCCAATTTCAACCAAGCATGCTAGAAATGCTCCATTTGAGCTAACTAGCTTATTGAGAGAATATTGCAATTGTCTGACAAAACTGAAAAATGTAAAATTCCAATTTCAACCAAACATGCTAGAAATGCTCCAATTGAGCTAATTAGCTTATTGTGAGAATATTACAAACGTCTGACAAAAGTGAAAAATGTAAATTTCCAATTTCAACCAAACATGCTAGAAATGCTCCAATTGAGCTAATTAGCTTATTGTGAGAATATTACAAACGTCTGACAACACTGAAAAATGTAAATTTCCAATTTCAACCAAACATGCTAGAAATGCTCCAATTGAGCTAATTAGCTTATTGTGAGAACATTACAAACGTCTGACAAAACTGAAAAATGTAAAATTCCAATTTCAACCAAACATGCTAGAAATGCTCCAATTGAGCTAATTAGCTTATTGTGAGAATATTACAAACGTCTGACAAAAGTGAAAAATGTAAATTTCCAATTTCAACCAAACATGCTAGAAATGCTCAAATTGCGCAAATAAGCCTACTGTAAGAATTTTACAAACGTCTGACAAAACTGAAAAATGTAAATTTCCAATTTCAACCAAACATGCTAGAAATGCTCCAATTGAGCTAATTAGCTTATTGTGAGAATATTACAAACGTCTGACAACACTGAAAAATGTAAATTTCTAATTTCAACCAAACATGCTAGAAATGCTCCAATTGAGCTAATTAGGTTATTGTGAGAATATTACAAACGTTTGACAAAACTGAAAAATGTAAATTTTCAATTTCAACCAAACGTGCTAGAAATGCTCCAATTGAGCTAATTAGCTTATTGTGAGAATATTACAAACGTCTGACAAAGGTGAAAAATGTAAATTTCCAATTTCAACCAAACATGCTAGAAATGCTCCAATTGAGCTAATTAGCTTATTGTGAGAATATTGCAATTGTCTGACAAAAGTGAAAAATGTAAATTTCCAATTTTAACCAAACATGCTAGAAATGCTCCAATTGAGCTAATTAGCTTATTGTGGGAATATTACAAACGTCTGACAAAAGTGAAAAATGTAAATTTCCAATTTCAACCAAACATGCTAGAATTGCTTCAATTGAGCTAATTAGCTTATTGTGAGAATATTGCATTTGTCTGACAAAAGTGAAAAATGTAAATTTCCAATTTCAACCAAACATGCTAGAAATGCTACAATTGAGCTAATTAGCTTATTGTGAGAATATTACAAACGTCTGACAAAACTGAAAAATGTAAATTTCCAATTTCAACCAAACATCTTAGAAATGCTCCAATTGAGCTAATTAGCTTATTGTGAGAATAATTCAATTGTCTGACAAAAGTGAAAAATGTAAATTTCCAATTTCAACCAAACATGCTAGAAATGCTCAAATTGCGCAAATAAGCCTACTGTAAGAATTTTACAAACGTCTGACAAAACTGAAAAATGTAAATTTCCAATTTCAACCAAACACGCTAGAAATGCTCCAATTGAGCTAATTAGCTCATTGTGAGAATATTACAAACGTCTGACAACACTGAAAAATGTAAATTTCCAATTTCAACCAAAAATGCTAGAAATGCTCCAAATGAGCTAATTAGCTTATTGAG
Source organism: Watersipora subatra (assembly GCF_963576615.1). Lineage (NCBI taxonomy): Eukaryota > Metazoa > Bryozoa > Gymnolaemata > Cheilostomatida > Watersiporidae > Watersipora > Watersipora subatra. The sequence goes on along the minus strand of NW_027045352.1, from coordinate 262,045 downwards.
AGAATATTGCAATTGTCTGACAAAAGTGAAAAATGTAAACTTCCAATTTCAACCAAACATGCTAGAAATGCTCCAATTGAGCTAATTAGCTTATTGTGAGAATATTACAAACGTCTGACAAAACTGAAAAATGTAAATTTCCAATTTCAACCAAACATGCTAGAAATGCTCCAATTGAGCTAATTAGCTTATTGTGAGAATATTACAAACGTCTGACAACACTGAAAAATGTAAATTTCTAATTTCAACCAAACATGCTAGAAATGCTCCAATTGAGCTAATTAGGTTATTGTGAGAATATTACAAACGTTTGACAAAACTGAAAAATGTAAATTTTCAATTTCAACCAAACGTGCTAGAAATGCTCCAATTGAGCTAATTAGCTTATTGTGAGAATATTACAAACGTCTGACAAAGGTGAAAAATGTAAATTTCCAATTTCAACCAAACATGCTAGAAATGCTCCAATTGAGCTAATTAGCTTATTGTGAGAATATTGCAATTGTCTGACAAAAGTGAAAAATGTAAATTTCCAATTTTAACCAAACATGCTAGAAATGCTCCAATTGAGCTAATTAGCTTATTGTGGGAATATTACAAACGTCTGACAAAAGTGAAAAATGTAAATTTCCAATTTCAACCAAACATGCTAGAATTGCTTCAATTGAGCTAATTAGCTTATTGTGAGAATATTGCATTTGTCTGACAAAAGTGAAAAATGTAAATTTCCAATTTCAACCAAACATGCTAGAAATGCTACAATTGAGCTAATTAGCTTATTGTGAGAATATTACAAACGTCTGACAAAACTGAAAAATGTAAATTTCCAATTTCAACCAAACATCTTAGAAATGCTCCAATTGAGCTAATTAGCTTATTGTGAGAATAATTCAATTGTCTGACAAAAGTGAAAAATGTAAATTTCCAATTTCAACCAAACATGCTAGAAATGCTCAAATTGCGCAAATAAGCCTACTGTAAGAATTTTACAAACGTCTGACAAAACTGAAAAATGTAAATTTCCAATTTCAACCAAACACGCTAGAAATGCTCCAATTGAGCTAATTAGCTCATTGTGAGAATATTACAAACGTCTGACAACACTGAAAAATGTAAATTTCCAATTTCAACCAAAAATGCTAGAAATGCTCCAAATGAGCTAATTAGCTTATTGAGAGAATATTGCAATTGTCTGACAAAAGTGAAAAATGTAAACTTCCAATTTCAACCAAACATGCTAGAAATGCTCCAATTGAGCTAATTAGCTTATTGTGAGAATATTACAAACGTCTGACAAAACTGAAAAATGTAAATTTCCAATTTCAACCAAACATGCTAGAAATGCTCCAATTGAGCTAATTAGCTTATTGTGAGAATATTACAAACGTCTGACAAAACTGAAAAATGTAAATTTCCAATTTCAACCAAACATGCTAGAAATGCTCCAATTGAGCTAATTAGCTTATTGTGAGAATATTGCAATCGTCTAACAAAACTGAAAAATGTAAATTTCCAATTTCAACCAAACATGCTAGAAAAGCTCCAATTGAGCTAATTACCTTATTGTGAGAATATTACAAACGTCTGACAAAACTGAAAAATGTAAATTTCCAATTTCAACCAAACATGCTAGAAATGCTCCAATTGAGCTAATTAGCTTATTGTGAGAATATTACAAACGTCTGACAACACTGAAAAATGTAAATTTCTAATTTCAACCAAAAATGCTAGAAATGCTCCAAATGAGCTAATTAGCTTATTGAGAGAATATTGCAATTGTCTGACAAAAGTGAAAATTGTAAACTTCCAATTTCAACCAAACATGCTAGAAATGCTCCAATTGAGCTAATTAGCTTATTGTGGGAATATTACAAACGTCTGACAAAAGTGAAAAATGTAAATTTCCAATTTCAACCAAACATGCTAGAATTGCTCCAATTGAGCTAATTAGCTTATTGTGAGAATATTGCATTTGTCTGACAAAAGTGAAAAATGTAAATTTCCAATTTCAACCAAACATGCTAGAAATGCTACAATTGAGCTAATTAGCTTATTGTGAGAATATTACAAACGTTTGACAAAACTGAAAAATGTAAATTTCCAATTTCAACCAAACATCTTAGAAATGCTCCAATTGAGCTAATTAGCTTATTGTGAGAATATTGCAATTGTCTGACAAAAGTGAAAAATGTAAATTTCCAATTTCAACCGAAGATGCTAGAAATGCTCCAATTGAGCTAATTAGCTTATTGAGAGAATATTGCAATTGTTTGACAAAAGTGAAAAATGTAAATTTCCAATTTCAACCAAACGTGCTAGAAATGCCCCAATTGAGCTAATTAGCTTATTGTGAGAATATTACAAACGTCTGACAAAAGTGAAAAATGTAAATTTCCAATTTCAACCAAACATGCTACAAATGCTCCAATTGAGCTAATTAGCTTATTGTGAGAATATTGCAATTGTCTGACAAAAGTGAAAAATGTAAATTTCCAATTTCAACCAAACATGCTAGAAATGCTCCAATTGAGCTAATTAGCTTATTGTGAGAATATTGCAATTGTCTGACAGAAGTGAAAAATGTAAATTTGCAATTTCAACCAAACATGCTAGAAATGCTCCAATTTAGCTAATTAGCTTATTGTGAGAATATTACAAACGTCTGACAACACTGAAAAATGTAAATTTCCAATTTCAACCAAACATGCTAGAAATGCTCCAATTGAGCTAATTAGCTTATTGGGAGAATATTACAAACGTCTGACAACACTGAAAAATGTAAATTTCCAATTTCAACCAAACATGCTAGAAATGCTCCAATTGAGCTAATTAGCTTATTGAGAGAATATTGCAATTGTTTGACAAAAGTGAAAAATGTAAATTTCCAATTTCAACCAAACATGCTAGAAATGCTCCAATTGAGCTAATTAGCTTATTGTGAGAATATTACAAACGTCTGACGAAAGTGAAAAATGTAAAATTCCAATTTCAACCGAACATGCTAGAAATGCTCCAATTGAGCTAATTAGCTTATTGAGAGAATATTGCAATTGTTTGACAAAAGTGAAAAATGTAAATTTCCAATTTCAACCAAACGTGCTAGAAATGCTCCAATTGAGCTAATTAGCTTATTGTGAGAATATTACAAACGTCTGACAAAAGTGAAAAATGTAAATTTCCAATTTCAACCAAACATGCTAGAGATGCTCCAATTGAGCTAATTAGCTTATTGTGAGAATATTACAATTGTCTGACAAAAGTGAAAAGTGTAAATTTCAAATTTCAACCAAACATGCTAGAAATGCTCCAATTGAGCTAATTAGCTTATTGTGAGAATATTACAAACGTCTAACAAAATTGAAAAATGTAAATTTCCAATTTCAACCAAACATGCTAGAAATGCTCCAATTGAGCTAATTAGCTTATTGTGAGAATATTGCAATTGTCTGACAAAAGTGAAAAATGTAAATTTCCAATTTCAACCAAACGTGCTAGAAATGCTCCAATTGAGCTAATTAGCTTATTGTGAGAATATTACAAACGTCTGACAAAAGTGAAAAATGTAAATTTCCAATTTCAACCGAACATACTAGAAATGCTCCTATTGAGCTAATTAGCTTATTGTGAGAATATTACAAACGTCTGACAAAACTGAAAATTGTAAATTTCCAATTTCAACCAAACATGCTAGAAATGCTCCAATTGAGCTAATTAGCTTATTGTGAGAATATTACAAACGTCTGACAACACTGAAAAATGTAAATTTCTAATTTCAACCAAACATGCTAGAAATGCTCCAAATGAGCTAATTAGCTTATTGAGAGAATACTGCAATTGTCTGACAAAAGTGAAAAATGTAAATTTCCAATGTCAACCAAACATGATAGAAATGCTCAAATTGCGCAAATAAGCCTACTGTAAGAATTTTACAAACGTCTGACAAAACTGAAAAATGTAAATTTCCAATTTCAACCAAACATGCTAGAAATGCTCAAATTGAGCTAATTGGCTTATTGTGAGAATTTTACAAACGTCTGACAACACTGAAAAATGTAAATTTCCAATTTCAACCAAACATGCTAGAAATGCTCCAATTGAGCTAATTAGCTTATTGTGAGAATATTGCAATTGTCTGACAAAAGTGAAAAATGTAAATTTCCAATTTCAACCAAACATGCTAGAAATGCTCCAATTGAGCTAATTAGCTTATTGTGAGAATATTACAAACGTCTGACAACACTGAAAAATGTAAATTTCCAATTTCAACCAAACATGCTAGAAATGCTCCAATTGAGCTCATTAGCTTATTGTGAGAATATTGCAATTGTCTGACAAAAGTGAAAAATGTAAATTTCCAACTTCAACCAAACATGCTAGAAATGCTCAAATTGCGCAAATAAGCCTACTGTAAGAATTTTACAAACGTCTGACAAAACTGAAAAATGTAAATTTCCAATTTCAACCAAACATGCTAGAAATGCTCCAATTGAGCTAATTAGCTTATTGTGAGAATATTACAAACGTCTGACAAAACTGAAAAATGTAGATTTCCAATTTCAACCAAACATGCTAGAAATGCTCCAATTGAGCTAATTAGCTTATTGTGAGAATATTACAAACGTCTGACAACACTGAAAAATGTAAATTTCCAATTTCAACCAAACATGCTAGAAATGCTCCAATTGAGCTAATTAGCTTATTGAGAGAATATTGCATTTGTTTGACAAAAGTGAAAAATGTAAATTTCCAATTTCAACCAAACGTGCTAGAAATGCTTCAATTGAGCTAATTAGCTTATTGTGAGAATATTACAAACGTCTGACGAAAGTGAAAAATGTAAAATTCTAATTTCAACCGAACATGCTAGAAATGCTCCAATTGAGCTAATTAGCTTATTGAGAGAATATTGCAATTGTTTGACAAAAGTGAAAAATGTAAATTTCCAATTTCAACCAAACGTGCTAGAAATGCTCCAATTGAGCTAATTAGCTTATTGTGAGAATATTACAAACGTCTGACAAAAGTGAAAAATGTAAATTTCAAATTTCAACCAAACATGCTAGAAATGCTCCAATTGAGCTAATTAGCTTATTGTGAGAATATTACAATTGTATGACAAAAGTGAAAAATGTAAATTTCCAATTTCAACCAAACATGCTAGAAATGCTCCAATTGAGCTAATTAGCTTATTGTGAGAATATTACAAACGTCTAACAAAATTGAAAAATGTAAATTTCCAATTTCAACCAAACGTGCTAGAAATGCCCCAATTGAGCTAATTAGCTTATTGTGAGAATATTACAAACGTCTGACAACACTGAAAAATGTAAATTTCCAATTTCAACCAAACATGCTAGAAATGCTCCAATTGAGCTAATTAGCTTATTGAGAGAATATTGCAATTGTCTGACAAAAGTGAAAAATGTAAATTTCCAATTTCAACCAAACGTGCTAGAAATGCTCCAATTGAGCTAATTAGCTTATTGTGAGAATATTACAAACGTCTGACAACACTGAAAAATGTAAATTTCCAATTTCAACCAAACATGCTAGAAATGCTCCAATTGAGCTAATTAGCTTATTGTGAGAATATTGCAATTGTCTGACAAAAGTGAAAAAAGTAAATTTCCAATTTCAACCAAACATGCTAGAAATGCTCAAATTGCGCAAATAAGCCTACTGTAAGAATTTTACAAACGTCTGACAAAAGTGAAAAATGTAAATTTCCAATTTCAACCAAACATGCTAGAAATGCTCCAATTGAGCTAATTAGCTTATTGAGAGAATATTGCAATTGTTTGACAAAAGTGAAAAATGTAAATTTCCAATTTCAACCAAACGTGCTAGAAATGCTCCAATTGAGCTAATTAGCTTATTGTGAGAATATTACAAACGTCTGACAACACTGAAAAATGTAAATTTCCAATTTCAATCAAACATGCTAGAAATGCTCCAATTGAGCTAATTAGCTTATTGTGAGAATATTGCAATTGTCTGACAAAAGTGAAAAAAGTAAATTTCCAATTTCAACCAAACATGCTAGAAATGCTCAAATTGCGCAATAAGCCTACTGTAAGAATTTTACAAACGTCTGACAAAACTGAAAAATGTAAATTTCCAATTTCAACCAAACATGCTAGAAATGCTCCAATTTAGCTAATTAGCTTATTGTGAGAATATTACAAACGTCTGACAAAACTGAAAAATGTAGATTTCCAAATTCAACCAAGCATGCTAGAAATGCTCCAATTGTGCTAATTAGCTTATTGTGAGAATATTACAAACGTCTGACAACACTGAAAAATGTACATTTCCAAATTCAACCAAACGTGCTAGAAATGCCCCAATTGAGCTAATTAGCTTATTGAGAGAATATTACAAACGTCTGACAACACTGAAAAATGTAAATTTCCAATTTCAACCAAACATGCTAGAAATGCTCCAATTGAGCTAATTAGCTTATTGAGAGAATATTGCAATTGTCTGACAAAAGTGAAAAATGTAAATTTCCAATTTCAACCAAACGTGCTAGAAATGCTCCAATTGAGCTAATTAGCTTATTGTGAGAATATTACAAACGTCTGACAACACTGAAAAATGTAAATTTCCAATTTCAACCAAACATGCTAGAAATGCTCCAATTGAGCTAATTAGCTTATTGTGAGAATATTGCAATTGTCTGACAAAAGTGAAAAAAGTAAATTTCCAATTTCAACCAAACATGCTAGAAATGCTCAAATTGCGCAAATAAGCCTACTGTAAGAATTTTACAAACGTCTGACAAAAGTGAAAAATGTAAATTTCCAATTTCAACCAAACATGCTAGAAATGCTCCAATTGAGCTAATTAGCTTATTGAGAGAATATTGCAATTGTTTGACAAAAGTGAAAAATGTAAATTTCCAATTTCAACCAAACGTGCTAGAAATGCTCCAATTGAGCTAATTAGCTTATTGTGAGAATATTACAAACGTCTGACAAAAGTGAAAAATGTAAATTTCCAATTTCAACCAAACATGCTAGAAATGCTCCAATTGAGCTAATTAGCTTATTGTGAGAATATTGCAATTGTCTGACAAAAGTGAAAAATGTAAATTTCCAGTTTCAACAAAACATGCTAGAAATGCTCCAATTGAGCTAATTAGCTTATTGTGAGAATATTACAAACGTCTAACTAAATTGAAAAATGTAAATTTCCAATTTCAACCAAACATGCTAGAAATGCTCCAATTGAGCTAATTAGCTTATTGTGAGATTATTGCAATTGTCTGACAGAAGTGAAAAATGTAAATTTGCAATTTCAACCAAACATGCTAGAAATGCTCCAATTTAGCTAATTAGCTTATTGTGAGAATATTACAAACGTCTGACAACACTGAAAAATGTAAATTTCCAATTTCAACCAAACATGCTAGAAATGCTCCAATTGAGCCAATTAGCTTATTGTGAGAATATTGCAATTGTCTGACAAAAGTGAAAAAAGTAAATTTCCAATTTCAACCAAACATGCTAGAAATGCTCCAATTGAGCTAATTAGCTTATTGTGAGAATATTACAAACGTCTGACAAAACTGAAAAATGTAAATTTCCAATTTCAACCAAACATGCTAAAAATGCTCCAATTGAGCTAATTAGCTTATTGTGAGAATATTACAAACGTCTGACAACACTGAAAAATGTAAATTTCTAATTTCAACCAAACATGCTAGAAATGCTCCAAATGAGCTAATTAGCTTATTGAGAGAATACTGCAATTGTCTGACAAAAGTGAAAAATGTAAATTTCCAATGTCAACCAAACATGCTAGAAATGCTCCAATTGAGCTAATTAGCTTATTGTGAGAATATTGCAATTGTCTGACAAAAGTGAAAAATGTAAATTTCCAATTTCAACCAAACATGCTAGAAATGCTCCAATTGAGCTAATTAGCTTATTGTGAGAATATTACAAACGTCTGACAACACTGAAAAATGTAAATTTCCAATTTCAACCAAACATGCTAGAAATGCTCCAATTGAGCTAATTAGCTTATTGTGAGAATATTGCAATTGTCTGACAAAAGTGAAAAATGTAAATTTCCAACTTCAACCAAACATGCTAGAAATGCTCAAATTGCGCAAATAAGCCTACTGTAAGAATTTTACAAACGTCTGACAAAACTGAAAAATGTAAATTTCCAATTTCAACCAAACATGCTAGAAATGCTCCAATTGAGCTAATTAGCTTATTGTGAGAATATTACAAACGTCTGACAAAACTGAAAAATGTAGATTTCCAATTTCAACCAAACATGCTAGAAATGCTCCAATTGAGCTAATTAGCTTATTGTGAGAATATTACAAACGTCTGACAACACTGAAAAATGTAAATTTCCAATTTCAACCAAACATGCTAGAAATGCTCCAATTGAGCTAATTAGCTTATTGAGAGAATATTGCAATTGTTTGACAAAAGTGAAAAATGTAAATTTCCAATTTCAACCAAACGTGCTAGAAATGCTTCAATTGAGCTAATTAGCTTATTGTGAGAATATTACAAACGTCTGACGAAAGTGAAAAATGTAAAATTCCAATTTCAACCGAACATGCTAGAAATGCTCCAATTGAGCTAATTAGCTTATTGAGAGAATATTGCAATTGTTTGACAAAAGTGAAAAATGTAAATTTCCAATTTCAACCAAACGTGCTAGAAATGCTCCAATTGAGCTAATTAGCTTATTGTGAGAATATTACAAACGTCTGACAATAGTGAAAAATGTAAATTTCAAATTTCAACCAAACATGCTAGAAATGCTCCAATTGAGCTAATTAGCTTATTGTGAGAATATTACAATTTTATGACAAAAGTGAAAAATGTAAATTTCCAATTTCAACCAAACATGCTAGAAATGCTCCAATTGAGCTAATTAGCTTATTGTGAGAATATTACAAACGTCTAACAAAATTGAAAAATGTAAATTTCCAATTTCAACCAAACGTGCTAGAAATGCTCCAATTGAGCTAATTAGCTTATTGTGAGAATATTACAAACGTCTGACAAAAGTGAAAAATGTAAATTTCCAATTTCAACCAAACATGCTAGAAATGCTCCAATTGAGCTAATTAGCTTATTGTGAGAATATTGCAATTGTCTGACAAAAGTGAAAAAAGTAAATTTCCAATTTCAACCAAACATGCTAGAAATGCTCAAATTGCGCAAATAAGCCTACTGTAAGAATTTTACAAACGTCTGACAAAACTGAAAAATGTAACTTTCCAATTTCAACCAAACATGCTAAAAATGCTCCAATTGAGCTAATTAGCTTATTGTGAGAATATTACAAACGTCTGACAACACTGAAAAATGTAAATTTCTAATTTCAACCAAACTTGCTAGAAATGCTCCAAATGAGCTAATTAGCTTATTGAGAGAATATTGCAATTGTCTGACAAAAGTGAAAAATGTAAATTTCCAATTTCAACCAAACATGCTAGAAATGCTCCAATTGAGCTAATTAGCTTATTGTGAGAATATTACAAACGTCTGACAACACTGAAAAATGTAAATTTCCAATTTCAACCAAACATGCTAGAAATGCTCCAATTGAGCTCATTAGCTTATTGTGAGAATATTGCAATTGTCTGACAAAAGTGAAAAATGTAAATTTCCAACTTCAACCAAACATGCTAGAAATGCTCAAATTGCGCAAATAAGCCTACTGTAAGAATTTTACAAACGTCTGACAAAACTGAAAAATGTAAATTTCCAATTTCAACCAAACATGCTAGAAATGCTCCAATTGAGCTAATTAGCTTATTGTGAGAATATTACAAACGTCTGACAAAACTGAAAAATGTAGATTTCCAATTTCAACCAAACATGCTAGAAATGCTCCAATTGAGCTAATTAGCTTATTGTGAGAATATTACAAACGTCTGACAACACTGAAAAATGTAAATTTCCAATTTCAACCAAACATGCTAGAAATGCTCCAATTGAGCTAATTAGCTTATTGAGAGAATATTGCATTTGTTTGACAAAAGTGAAAAATGTAAATTTCCAATTTCAACCAAACGTGCTAGAAATGCTTCAATTGAGCTAATTAGCTTATTGTGAGAATATTACAAACGTCTGACGAAAGTGAAAAATGTAAAATTCTAATTTCAACCGAACATGCTAGAAATGCTCCAATTGAGCTAATTAGCTTATTGAGAGAATATTGCAATTGTTTGACAAAAGTGAAAAATGTAAATTTCCAATTTCAACCAAACGTGCTAGAAATGCTCCAATTGAGCTAATTAGCTTATTGTGAGAATATTACAAACGTCTGACAAAAGTGAAAAATGTAAATTTCAAATTTCAACCAAACATGCTAGAAATGCTCCAATTGAGCTAATTAGCTTATTGTGAGAATATTACAATTGTATGACAAAAGTGAAAAATGTAAATTTCCAATTTCAACCAAACATGCTAGAAATGCTCCAATTGAGCTAATTAGCTTATTGTGAGAATATTACAAACGTCTAACAAAATTGAAAAATGTAAATTTCCAATTTCAACCAAACGTGCTAGAAATGATCCAATTGAGCTAATTAGCTTATTGTGAGAATATTACAAACGTCTGACAAAAGTGAAAAATGTAAATTTCCAATTTCAACCGAACATGCTAGAAATGCTCCCATTGAGCTAATTAGCTTATTGAGAGAATATTGCAATTGTTTGACAAAAGTGAAAAATGTAAAATTCCAATTTCAACCAAACGTGCTAGAAATGCTCCAATTGAGCTAATTAGCTTATTGTGAGAATATTACAAACGTCTGACAAAAGTGAAAAATGTAAATTTCCAATTTCAACCAAACATGCTAGAAATGCTCCAATTGAGCTAATTAGCTTATTGTGAGAATATTGCAATTGTCTGACAAAAGTGAAAAAAGTAAATTTCCAATTTCAACCAAACATGCTAGAAATGCTCAAATTGCGCAAATAAGCCTACTGTAAGAATTTTACAAACGTCTGACAAAACTGAAAAATGTAACTCCAATTTCAACCAAACATGCTAAAAATGTTGCAATTGAGCTAATTAGCTTATTGTGAGAATATTACAAACGTCTGACAACACTGAAAAATGTAAATTTCTAATTTCAACCAAACTTGCTAGAAATGCTTCAAATGAGCTAATTAGCTTATTGAGAGAATATTGCAATTGTCTGACAAAAGTGAAAAATGTAAATTTCCAACTTCAACCCAACATGCTAGAAATGCTCCAATTGAGCTAATTAGCTTATTGTGAGAATATTGCAATTGTCTGACAAAAGTGTAAAATGTAAATTTCCAATTTCAACCAAACATGCTAGAATTGCTCCAATTGAGCTAATTAGCTTACTGTGAGATTATTGCAATTGTCTGACAAAAGTGAAAATTGTAAATTTCCAATTTCAACCAAACATGCTAGAAATGCTCCAATTGAGCTAATTAGCTTATTGTGAGAATATTACAAACGTCTGACAACACTGAAAAATGTAAATTTCCAATTTCAACCGAAGATGCTAGAAATGCTCCAATTGAGCTAATTAGCTTATTGAGAGAATATTGCAATTGTTTGACAAAAGTGAAAAATGTAAATTTCCAATTTCAACCAAACGTGCTAGAAATGCCCCAATTGAGCTAATTAGCTTATTGTGAGAATATTACAAACGTCTGACAAAAGTGAAAAATGTAAATTTCCAATTTCAACCAAACATGCTACAAATGCTCCAATTGAGCTAATTAGCTTATTGTGAGAATATTGCAATTGTCTGACAAAAGTGAAAAATGTAAATTTCCAATTTCAACCAAACATGCTAGAAATGCTCCAATTGAGCTAATTAGCTTATTGTGAGAATATTGCAATTGTCTGACAGAAGTGAAAAATGTAAATTTCCAATTTCAACCAAACATGCTAGAAATGCTCCAATTTAGCTAATTAGCTTATTGTGAGAATATTACAAACGTCTGACAACACTGAAAAATGTAAATTTCCAATTTCAATCAAACATGCTAGAAATGCTCCAATTGAGCTAATTAGCTTATTGTGAGAATATTGCAATTGTCTGAGCAAAGTGAAAAAAGTAAATTTCCAATTTCAACCAAACATGCTAGAAATGCTCAAATTGCGCAAATAAGCCTACTGTAAGAATTTTACAAACGTCTGACAAAACTGAAAAATGTAAATTTCCAATTTCAACCAAACATGCTAGAAATGCTCCAATTGAGCTAATTAGCTTATTGTGAGAATATTACAAACGTCTGACAAAACTGAAAAATGTAGATTTCCAATTTCAACCAAACATGCTAGAAATGCTCCAATCGAGCTAATTAGCTTATTGTGAGAATATTACAAACGTCTGACAACACTGAAAAATGTACATTTCCAATTTCAACCAAACGTGCTAGAAATGCCCCAATTGAGCTAATTAGCTTATTGTGAGAATATTACAAACGTCTGACAACACTGAAAAATGTAAATTTCCAATTTCAACCGAAGATGCTAGAAATGCTCCAATTGAGCTAATTAGCTTATTGTGAGAATATTGCAATTGTCTGACAAAAGTGAAAAATTTAAATTTCCAATTTCAACCAAACGTGCTAGAAATGCTCCAATTAAGCTAATTAGCTTATTGTGAGAATATTACAAACGTCTGACAAAAGTGAAAAATGTAAATTTCCAATTTCAACCAAACATGCTAGAAATGCTCCAATTGAGCTAATTAGCTTATTGAGAGAATATTGCAATTGTTTGACAAAAGTGAAAAATGTAAATTTCCAATTTCAACCAAACATGCTAGAAATGCTCCAATTGAGCTAATTAGCTTATTGAAAGAATATTGCAATTGTTTGACAAAAGTGAAAAATGTAAATTTCCAATTTCAACCAAACGTGCTAGAAATGCTCCAATTTCGCTAATTAGCTTATTGTGAGAATATTACAAACTTCTGACAAAAGTGAAAAATGCAAATTTCCAATTTCAACCAAACATGCTAGAAATGCTCCAATTGAGCTAATTAGCTTATTGTGAGAATATTGCAATTGTCTGACAAAAGTGAAAAATGTAAAATTCCAGTTTCAACCAAACATGCTAGAAATGCTCCAATTGAACTAATTAGCTTATTGTGAGAATATTACAAACGTCTAACAAAATTGAAAAATGTAAATTTCCAATTTCAACCAAACATGCTAGAAATGCTCAAATTGCGCAAATAAGCCTACTGTAAGAATTTTACAAACGTCTGACAAACCTGAAAAATGTAAATTTCCAATTTCAACCAAACATGCTAGAAATGCTCCAATTTAGCTAATTAGCTTATTGTGAGAATATTACAAACGTCTGACAACACTGAAAAATGTAAATTTCCAATTTCAACCAAACATGCTAGAAATGCTCCAATTGAGCTAATTAGCTTATTGTGAGAATATTGCAATTGTCTGACAAAAGTGAAAAAAGTAAATTTCCAATTTCAACCAAACATGCTAGAAATGCTCCAATTGAGCTAATTAGCTTATTGTGAGAATATTAGAAACGTCTGACAAAACTGAAAAATGTAAATTTCCAATTTCAACCAAACATGCTAAAAATGCTCCAATTGAGCTAATTAGCTTATTGTGAGAATATTACAAACGTCTGACAACACTGAAAAATGTAAATTTCTAATTTCAACCAAACATGCTAGAAATGCTCCAATTGAGCTAATTAGCTTATTGGGAGAATATTACAAACGTCTGACAACACTGAAAAATGTAAATTTCCAATTTCAACCAAACATGCTAGAAATGCTCCAATTGAGCTAATTAGCTTATTGAGAGAATATTGCAATTGTTTGACAAAAGTGAAAAATGTAAATTTCCAATTTCAACCAAACATGCTAGAAATGCTCCAATTGAGCTAATTAGCTTATTGTGAGAATATTACAAACGTCTGACGAAAGTGAAAAATGTAAAATTCCAATTTCAACCGAACATGCTAGAAATGCTCCAATTGAGCTAATTAGCTTATTGAGAGAATATTGCAATTGTTTGACAAAAGTGAAAAATGTAAATTTCCAACTTCAACCAAACGTGCTAGAAATGCTCCAATTGAGCTAATTAGCTTATTGTGAGAATATTACAAACGTCTGACAAAAATGAAAAATGTAAATTTCCAATTTCAACCAAACATGCTAGAAATGCTCCAATTGAGCTAATTAGCTTATTGTGAGAATATTACAATTGTCTGACAAAAGTGAAAAATGTAAATTTCCAATTTCAACCAAACATGCTAGAAATGCTCCAATTGAGCTAATTAGCTTATTGTGAGAATATTAAAAACGTCTAACAAAATTGAAAAATGTAAATTTCCAATTTCAACCGAACATGCTAGAAATGCTCCTATTGAGCTAATTAGCTTATTGAGAGAATATTGCAATTGCTTGACAAAAGTGAAAAATGTAAAATTCCAATTTCAACCAAACGTGCTAGAAATGCTCCAATTGAGCTAATTAGCTTATTGTGAGAATATTACAAACGTCTGACAAAAGTGAAAAATGTAAATTTCTAATTTCAACCAAACATGCTAGAAATGCTCCAATTGAGCTAATTAGCTTATTGTGAGAATATTGCAATTGTCTGACAAAAGTGAAAAATGTAAATTTCCAATTTCAACCAAACATGCTAGAAATGCTCCAATTGAGCTAATTAGCTTATTGTGAGAATATTGCAATTGTCTGACAGAAGTGAAAAGTGTAAATTTGCAATTTCAACCAAACATGCTAGAAATGCTCCAATTTAGCTAATTAGCTTATTGTGAGAATATTACAAACGTCTGACAACACTGAAAAATGTAAATTTCCAATTTCAACCAAACATGCTAGAAATGCTCCAATTGAGCTAATTAGCTTATTGTGAGAATATTGCAATTGTCTGACAAAAGTGAAAAAAGTAAATTTCCAATTTCAACCAAACATGCTAGAAATGCTCAAATTGCGCAAATAAGCCTACTGTAAGAATTTTACAAACGTCTGACAACACTGAAAAATGTAAATTTCCAATTTCAACCGAAGATGCTAGAAATGCTCCAATTGAGCTAATTAGCTTATTGAGAGAATATTGCAATTGTTTGACAAAAGTGAAAAATGTAAATTTCCAATTTCAACCAAACGTGCTAGAAATGCCCCAATTGAGCTAATTAGCTTATTGTGAGAATATTACATACGTCTGACAAAAGTGAAAAATGTAAATTTCCAATTTCAACCAAACATGCTAGAAATGCTCCAAATGAGCTAATTAGCTTATTGAGAGAATATTGCAATTGTCTGACAAAAGTGAAAAATGTAAATTTCCAACTTCAACCAAACATGCTAGAAATGCTCCAATTGAGCTAATTAGCTTATTGTGAGAATATTGCAATTGTCTGACAAAAGTGAAAAATGTAAATTTCCAATTTCAACCAAACATGCTAGAATTGCTCCAATTGAGCTAATTAGCTTACTGTGAGATTATTGCAATTGTCTGACAAAAGTGAAAATTGTAAATTTCCAATTTCAACCAAACATGCTAGAAATGCTCCAATTGAGCTAATCAGCTTATTGTGAGAATATTACAAACGTCTGACAACACTGAAAAATGTAAATTTCCAATTTCAACCGAAGATGCTAGAAATGCTCCAATTGAGCTAATTAGCTTATTGAGAGAATATTGCAATTGTTTGACAAAAGTGAAAAATGTAAAATTCCAATTTCAACCAAACGTGCTAGAAATGCTCCAATTGAGCTAATTAGCTTATTGTGAGAATATTACATACGTCAGACAAAAGTGAAAAATGTAAATTTCCAATTTCAACCAAACATGCTAGAAATGCTCCAATTGAGCTAATTAGCTTATTGTGAGAATATTGCAATTGTCTGACAAAAGTGAAAAATGTAAATTTCCAATTTCAACCAAACATGCTAGAAATGCTCCAATTGAGCTAATTAGCTTATTGTGAGAATATTGCAATTGTCTGACAGAAGTGAAAAATGTAAATTTGCAATTTCAACCAAACATGCTAGAAATGCTCCAATTTAGCTAATTAGCTTATTGTGAGAATATTACAAACGTCTGACAACACTGAAAAATGTAAATTTCCAATTTCAATCAAACATGCTAGAAATGCTCCAATTGAGCTAATTAGCTTATTGTGAGAATATTGCAATTGTCTGACAAAAGTGAAAAAAGTAAATTTCCAATTTCAACCAAACATGCTAGAAATGCTCAAATTGCGCAAAAAAGCCTACTGTAAGAATTTTACAAACGTCTGACAAAACTGAAAAATGTAAATTTCCAATTTCAACCAAACATGCTAGAAATGCTCCAATTGAGCTAATTAGCTTATTGTGAGAATATTACAAACGTCTGACAAAACTGAAAAATGTAGATTTCCAATTTCAACCAAACATGCTAGAAATGCTCCAATTGAGCTAATTAGCTTATTGTGGGAATATTGCAATTGTCTGACAAAAGTGAAAATTGTAAATTTCCAATTTCAACTAAACATGCTAGAAATGCTCCAATTGAGCTAATTAGCTTATTGTGAGAATATTACAAACGTCTGACAAAACTGAAAAATGTAAATTTCCAATTTCATCCAAACGTGCTAGAAATGCCCCAATTGAGCTAATTAGCTTATTGTGAGAATATTACAAGTGTCTGACAAAAGTGAAAAATGTAAATTTCCAATTTCAACCAAACATGCTAGAAATGCTCCAATTGAGCTAATTAGCTTATTGTGAGAATATTACAATTGTCTGACAAAAGTGAAAAATGTAAATTTCCAATTTCAACCAAACATGCTAGAAAAGCTCCAATTGAGCTAATTAGCTTATTGTGAGAACATTACAAACGTCTAACAAAATTGAAAAATGTAAATTTCCAATTTCAACCAAACATGCTAGAAATGCTCCAATTGAGCTAATTAGCTTATTGTGAGAATATTGCAATTGTCTGACAGAAGTGAAAAATGTAAATTTCCAATTTCAACCAAACATGCTAGAAACGCTCCAATTGAGCTAATTAGCTTATTGTGAGAATATTGCAATTGTCTGACAAAAGTGAAAAATGTAAATTTCCAACTTCAACCAAACGTGCTAGAAATGCTCCAATTGAGCTTATTAGCTTATTGTGAGAATATTACAAACGTCTGACAAAAGTGAAAAATGTAAATTTCCAATTTCAACCAAACATGCTAGAAATGCTCCAATTGAGCTAATTAGCTTATTGTGAGAATATTGCAATTGTCTGACAAAAGTGAAAAATGTAAATTTCCAATTTCAACCAAACATGCTAGAAATGCTCAAATTGAGCTAATTAGCTTATTGTGAGAATATTGCAATTGTCTGACAGAAGTGAAAAATGTAAATTTGCAATTTCAACCAAACATGCTAAAAATGCTCCAATTGAGCTAATTAGCTTATTGTGAGAATATTACAAACGTCTGACAACACTGAAAAATGTAAATTTCTAATTTCAACCAAACATGCTAGAAATGCTCCAAATGAGCTAATTAGCTTATTGAGAGAATATTGCAATTGTCTGACAAAAGTGAAAAATGTAAATTTCCAATTTCAACTAAACGTGCTAGAAATGCTCCAATTGAGCTAATTAGCTTATTGTGAGAATATTGCAATTGTCTGACAAAAGTGAAAAATGTAAATTTCCAATTTCAACCAAACATGCTAGAATTGCTCCAATTGAGCTAATTAGCTTACTGTGAGATTATTGCAATTGTCTGACAAAAGTGAAAGTTGTAAATTTCCAATTTCAACCAAACATGCTAGAAATGCTCCAATTGAGCTAATTAGCTTATTGTGAGGATATTACAAACGTCTGACAACACTGAAAAATGTAAATTTCCAATTTCAACCAAACGTGCTAGAAATGCTCCAATTGAGCTAATTAGCTTATTGTGAGAATATTACAAACGTCTGACAAAAGTGAAAAATGTAAATTTCCAATTTCAACCAAACATGCTAGAAATGCTCCAATTGAGCTAATTAGCTTATTGAGAGAATATTGCAATTGTTTGACAAAAGTGAAAAATGTAAACTTCCAATTTCAACCAAACATGCTAGAAATGCTCCAATTGAGCTAATTAGCTTATTGAGAGAATATTGCAATTGTTTGACAAAAGTGAAAAATGTAAATTTCCAAATTCAACCAAACGTGCTAGAAATGCCCCAATTGAGCTAATTAGCTTATTGTGAGAATATTACAAACGTCTGACAACACTGAAAAATGTAAATTTCTAATTTCAACCAAACATGCTAGAAATGCTCCAAATGAGCTAATTAGCTTATTGAGAGAATATTGCAATTGTTTGACAAAAGTGAAAAATGTAAATTTCCAATTTCAACCAAACGTGCTAGAAATGCCCCAATTGAGCTAATTAGCTTATTGTGAGAATATTACAAACGTCTGACAACACTGAAAAATGTAAATTTCTAATTTCAACCAAACATGCTAGAAATGCTCCAAATGAGCTAATTAGCTTATTGTGAGAATATTGCAATTGTCTGACAAAAGTGAAAAATGTAAATTTCCAACTTCAACCAAACGTGCTAGAAATGCTCCAATTGAGCTTATTAGCTTATTGTGAGAATATTACAAACGTCTGACAAAAGTGAAAAATGTAAATTTGCAATTTCAACCAAACATGCTAGAAATGCTCCAATTGAGCTAATTAGCTTATTGTGAGAATATTGCAATTGTCTGACAAAAGTGAAAAATGTAAATTTCCAATTTCAACCAAACATGCTAGAAATGCTCAAATTGAGCTAATTAGCTTATTGTGAGAATATTGCAATTGTCTGACAGAAGTGAAAAATGTAAATTTGCAATTTCAACCAAACATGCTAAAAATGCTCCAATTGAGCTAATTAGCTTATTGTGAGAATATTACAAACGTCTGACAACACTGAAAAATGTAAATTTCTAATTTCAACCAAACATGCTAGAAATGCTCCAAATGAGCTAATTAGCTTATTGAGAGAATATTGCAATTGTCTGACAAAAGTGAAAAATGTAAATTTCCAATTTCAACTAAACGTGCTAGAAATGCTCCAATTGAGCTAATTAGCTTATTGTGAGAATATTGCAATTGTCTGACAAAAGTGAAAAATGTAAATTTCCAATTTCAACCAAACATGCTAGAATTGCTCCAATTGAGCTAATTAGCTTACTGTGAGATTATTGCAATTGTCTGACAAAAGTGAAAGTTGTAAATTTCCAATTTCAACCAAACATGCTAGAAATGCTCCAATTGAGCTAATTAGCTTATTGTGAGGATATTACAAACGTCTGACAACACTGAAAAATGTAAATTTCCAATTTCAACCAAACGTGCTAGAAATGCTCCAATTGAGCTAATTAGCTTATTGTGAGAATATTACAAACGTCTGACAAAAGTGAAAAATGTAAATTTCCAATTTCAACCAAACATGCTAGAAATGCTCCAATTGAGCTAATTAGCTTATTGAGAGAATATTGCAATTGTTTGACAAAAGTGAAAAATGTAAACTTCCAATTTCAACCAAACATGCTAGAAATGCTCCAATTGAGCTAATTAGCTTATTGAGAGAATATTGCAATTGTTTGACAAAAGTGAAAAATGTAAATTTCCAAATTCAACCAAACGTGCTAGAAATGCCCCAATTGAGCTAATTAGCTTATTGTGAGAATATTACAAACGTCTGACAACACTGAAAAATGTAAATTTCTAATTTCAACCAAACATGCTAGAAATGCTCCAAATGAGCTAATTAGCTTATTGAGAGAATATTGCAATTGTCTGACAAAAGTGAAAAATGTAAATTTCCAATTTCAACCAAACATGCTAGAAATGCTCCAATTGAGCTAATTAGCTTATTGAGAGAATATTGCAATTGTCTGACAAAAGTGAAAAATGTAAATTTCCAATTTCAACCAAACATGCTAGAAATGCTCCAATTGAGCTAATTAGCTTATTGTGAGAATATTACAAACGTCTGACAACACTGAAAAATGTAAATTTCCAATTTCAACCAAACATGCTAGAAAAGCTCCAATTGAGCTAATTAGCTTATTGTGAGAATATTGCAATTGTCTGACAAAAGTGAAAAATGTAAATTTCCAATTTCAACCAAACATGCTAGAAATGCTCCAATTGAGCTAATTAGCTTATTGTGAGAATATTACAAACGTCTGACAACACTGAAAAATGTTAATTTCCAATTTCAACCAAACATGCTAGAAATGCTCCAATTGAGCTAATTAGCTTATTGGGAGAATATTACAAACGTCTGACAACACTGAAAAATGTAAATTTCCAATTTCAACCAAACATGCTAGAAATGCTCCAATTGAGCTAAGTAGCTTATTGAGAGAATATTGCAATTGTTTGACAAAAGTGAAAAATGTAAATTTCCAATTTCAACCAAACATGCTAGAAATGCTCCAATTGAGCTAATTAGCTTATTGTGAGAATATTACAAACGTCTGACGAAAGTGAAAAATGTAAAATTCCAATTTCAACCGAACATGCTAGAAATGCTCCAATTGAGCTAATTAGCTTATTGAGAGAATATTGCAATTGTTTGACAAAAGTGAAAAATGTAAATTTCCAATTTTAACCAAACGTGCTAGAAATGCTCCAATTGAGCTAATTAGCTTATTGTGAGAATATTACAAACGTCTGACAAAAGTGAAAAATGTAAATTTCCAATTTCAACCAAACATGCTAGAAATGCTCCAATTGAGCTAATTAGCTTATTGTGAGAATATTACAATTGTCTGACAAAAGTGAAAAATGTAAATTTCCAATTTCAACCAAACATGCTAGAAATGCTCCAATTGAGCTAATTAGCTTATTGTGAGAATATTACAAACGTCTAACAAAATTGAAAAATGTAAATTTCCAATTTCAACCAAACATGCTAGAAATGCTCCAATTGAGCTAATTAGCTTATTGTGAGAATATTACAAACGTCTGACAAAAGTGAAAAATGTAAATTTCCAATTTCAACCAAACATGCT
Organism: Watersipora subatra; assembly: GCF_963576615.1. NCBI lineage: Eukaryota > Metazoa > Bryozoa > Gymnolaemata > Cheilostomatida > Watersiporidae > Watersipora > Watersipora subatra. The sequence continues at coordinate 241,013 of NW_027045352.1, read as the reverse complement.
AGAAATGCTCCAATTGAGCTAATTAGCTTATTGTGAGAATATTGCAATTGTCTGACAAAAGTGAAAAATGTAAATTTCCAATTTCAACCAAACATGCTAGAAATGCTCAAATTGAGCTAATTAGCTTATTGTGAGAATATTGCAATTGTCTGACAGAAGTGAAAAATGTAAATTTGCAATTTCAACCAAACATGCTAAAAATGCTTCAATTGAGCTAATTAGCTTATTGTGAGAATATTACAAACGTCTGACAACACTGAAAAATGTAAATTTCTAATTTCAACCAAACATGCTAGAAATGCTCCAAATGAGCTAATTAGCTTATTGAGAGAATATTGCAATTGTCTGACAAAAGTGAAAAATGTAAATTTCCAATTTCAACTAAACGTGCTAGAAATGCTCCAATTGAGCTAATTAGCTTATTGTGAGAATATTGCAATTGTCTGACAAAAGTGAAAAATGTAAATTTCCAATTTCAACCAAACATGCTAGAATTGCTCCAATTGAGCTAATTAGCTTACTGTGAGATTATTGCAATTGTCTGACAAAAGTGAAAGTTGTAAATTTCCAATTTCAACCAAACATGCTAGAAATGCTCCAATTGAGCTAATTAGCTTATTGTGAGGATATTACAAACGTCTGACAACACTGAAAAATGTAAATTTCCAATTTCAACCAAACGTGCTAGAAATGCTCCAATTGAGCTAATTAGCTTATTGTGAGAATATTACAAACGTCTGACAAAAGTGAAAAATGTAAATTTCCAATTTCAACCAAACATGCTAGAAATGCTCCAATTGAGCTAATTAGCTTATTGAGAGAATATTGCAATTGTTTGACAAAAGTGAAAAATGTAAACTTCCAATTTCAACCAAACATGCTAGAAATGCTCCAATTGAGCTAATTAGCTTATTGAGAGAATATTGCAATTGTTTGACAAAAGTGAAAAATGTAAATTTCCAAATTCAACCAAACGTGCTAGAAATGCCCCAATTGAGCTAATTAGCTTATTGTGAGAATATTACAAACGTCTGACAACACTGAAAAATGTAAATTTCTAATTTCAACCAAACATGCTAGAAATGCTCCAAATGAGCTAATTAGCTTATTGAGAGAATATTGCAATTGTCTGACAAAAGTGAAAAATGTAAATTTCCAATTTCAACCAAACATGCTAGAAATGCTCCAATTGAGCTAATTAGCTTATTGAGAGAATATTGCAATTGTCTGACAAAAGTGAAAAATGTAAATTTCCAATTTCAACCAAACATGCTAGAAATGCTCCAATTGAGCTAATTAGCTTATTGTGAGAATATTACAAACGTCTGACAACACTGAAAAATGTAAATTTCCAATTTCAACCAAACATGCTAGAAAAGCTCCAATTGAGCTAATTAGCTTATTGTGAGAATATTGCAATTGTCTGACAAAAGTGAAAAATGTAAATTTCCAATTTCAACCAAACATGCTAGAAATGCTCCAATTGAGCTAATTAGCTTATTGTGAGAATATTACAAACGTCTGACAACACTGAAAAATTTAAATTTCCAATTTCAACCAAACATGCTAGAAATGCTCCAATTGAGCTAATTAGCTTATTGGGAGAATATTACAAACGTCTGACAACACTGAAAAATGTAAATTTCCAATTTCAACCAAACATGCTAGAAATGCTCCAATTGAGCTAAGTACCTTATTGAGAGAATATTGCAATTGTTTGACAAAAGTGAAAAATGTAAATTTCCAATTTCAACCAAACATGCTAGAAATGCTCCAATTGAGCTAATTAGCTTATTGTGAGAATATTACAAACGTCTGACGAAAGTGAAAAATGTAAAATTCCAATTTCAACCGAACATGCTAGAAATGCTCCAATTGAGCTAATTAGCTTATTGAGAGAATATTGCAATTGTTTGACAAAAGTGAAAAATGTAAATTTCCAATTTTAACCAAACGTGCTAGAAATGCTCCAATTGAGCTAATTAGCTTATTGTGAGAATATTACAAACGTCTGACAAAAGTGAAAAATGCAAATTTCCAATTTCAACCAAACATGCTAGAAATGCTCCAATTGAGCTAATTAGCTTATTGTGAGAATATTACAATTGTCTGACAAAAGTGAAAAATGTAAATTTCCAATTTCAACCAAACATGCTAGAAATGCTCCAATTGAGCTAATTAGCTTATTGTGAGAATATTACAAACGTCTAACAAAATTGAAAAATGTAAATTTCCAATTTCAACCAAACATGCTAGAAATGCTCCAATTGAGCTAATTAGCTTATTGTGAGAATATTGCAATTGTCTGACAAAAGTGAAAAATGTAAATTTCCAATTTCAACCAAACGTGCTAGAAATGCTCCAATTGAGCTAATTAGCTTATTGTGAGAATATTACAAACGTCTGACAAAAGTGAAAAATGTAAATTTCCAATTTCAACCGAACATGCTAGAAATGCTCCTTATGAGCTAATTAGCTTATTGAGAGAATATTGCAATTGCTTGACAAAAGTGAAAAATGTAAAATTCCAATTTCAACCAAACGTGCTAGAAATGCTCCAATTGAGCTAATTAGCTTATTGTGAGAATATTACAAACGTCTGACAAAAGTGAAAAATGTAAATTTCTAATTTCAACCAAACATGCTAGAAATGCTCCAATTGAGCTAATTAGCTTATTGTGAGAATATTGCAATTGTCTGACAAAAGTGAAAAATGTAAATTTCCAATTTCAACCAAACATGCTAGAAATGCTCCAATTGAGCTAATTAGCTTATTGTGAGAATATTGCAATTGTCTGACAGAAGTGAAAAATGTAAATTTCCAATTTCAACCAAACATGCTAAAAATGCTCCAATTGAGCTAATTAGCTTATTGTGAGAATATTACAAACGTCTGACAACACTGAATAATGTAAATTTCTAATTTCAACCAAACATGCTAGAAATGCTCCAAATGAGCTAATTAGCTTATTGAGAGAATATTGCAATTGTCTGACAAAACTGAAAAATGTAGATTTCCAATTTCAACCAAACATGCTAGAAATGCTCCAATTGAGCTAATTAGCTTATTGTGAGAATATTACAAACGTCTGACAACACTGAAAAATGTAAATTTCCAATTTCAACCAAACATGCTAGAAATGCTCCAATTGAGCTAATTAGCTTATTGTGAGAATATTACAAACGTCTGACAAAAGTGAAAAATGTAAATTTCCAATTTCAACCAAACATGCTAGAAATGCTCCAATTGAGCTAATTAGCTTATTGTGAGAATATTACAAACGTCTGACAACACTGAAAAATGTAAATTTCCAATTTCAACCAAACATGCTAGAAATGCTCCAATTGAGCTAATTAGCTTATTGGGAGAATATTACAAACGTCTGACAACACTGAAAAATGTAAATTTCCAATTTCAACCAAACATGCTAGAAATGCTCCAATTGAGCTAAGTAGCTTATTGAGAGAATATTGCAATTGTTTGACAAAAGTGAAAAATGTAAATTTCCAATTTCAACCAAACATGCTAGAAATGCTCCAATTGAGCTAATTAGCTTATTGTGAGAATATTACAAACGTCTGACGAAAGTGAAAAATGTAAAATTCCAATTTCAACCGAACATGCTAGAAATGCTCCAATTGAGCTAATTAGCTTATTGAGAGAATATTGCAATTGTTTGACAAAAGTGAAAAATGTAAATTTCCAATTTTAACCAAACGTGCTAGAAATGCTCCAATTGAGCTAATTAGCTTATTGTGAGAATATTACAAACGTCTGACAAAAGTGAAAAATGTAAATTTCCAATTTCAACCAAACATGCTAGAAATGCTCCAATTGAGCTAATTAGCTTATTGTGAGAATATTACAATTGTCTGACAAAAGTGAAAAATGTAAATTTCCAATTTCAACCAAACATGCTAGAAATGCTCCAATTGAGCTAATTAGCTTATTGTGAGAATATTACAAACGTCTAACAAAATTGAAAAATGTAAATTTCCAATTTCAACCAAACATGCTAGAAATGCTCCAATTGAGCTAATTAGCTTATTGTGAGAATATTGCAATTGTCTGACAAAAGTGAAAAATGTAAATTTCCAATTTCAACCAAACGTGCTAGAAATGCTCCAATTGAGCTAATTAGCTTATTGTGAGAATATTACAAACGTCTGACAAAAGTGAAAAATGTAAATTTCCAATTTCAACCGAACATGCTAGAAATGCTCCTTATGAGCTAATTAGCTTATTGAGAGAATATTGCAATTGCTTGACAAAAGTGAAAAATGTAAAATTCCAATTTCAACCAAACGTGCTAGAAATGCTCCAATTGAGCTAATTAGCTTATTGTGAGAATATTACAAACGTCTGACAAAAGTGAAAAATGTAAATTTCTAATTTCAACCAAACATGCTAGAAATGCTCCAATTGAGCTAATTAGCTTATTGTGAGAATATTGCAATTGTCTGACAAAAGTGAAAAATGTAAATTTCCAATTTCAACCAAACATGCTAGAAATGCTCCAATTGAGCTAATTAGCTTATTGTGAGAATATTGCAATTGTCTGACAGAAGTGAAAAATGTAAATTTCCAATTTCAACCAAACATGCTAAAAATGCTCCAATTGAGCTAATTAGCTTATTGTGAGAATATTACAAACGTCTGACAACACTGAATAATGTAAATTTCTAATTTCAACCAAACATGCTAGAAATGCTCCAAATGAGCTAATTAGCTTATTGAGAGAATATTGCAATTGTCTGACAAAACTGAAAAATGTAGATTTCCAATTTCAACCAAACATGCTAGAAATGCTCCAATTGAGCTAATTAGCTTATTGTGAGAATATTACAAACGTCTGACAACACTGAAAAATGTAAATTTCCAATTTCAACCAAACATGCTAGAAATGCTCCAATTGAGCTAATTAGCTTATTGTGAGAATATTACAAACGTCTGACAAAAGTGAAAAATGTAAATTTCCAATTTCAACCAAACATGCTAAAAATGCTCCAATTGAGCTAATTAGCTTATTGTGAGAATATTACAAACGTCTGACAACACTGAAAAATGTAAATTTCTAATTTCAACCAAACATGCTAGAAATGCTCCAATTGAGCTAATTAGCTTATTGTGAGAATATTGCAATTGTCTGACAAAAGTGAAAAATGTAAATTTCCAATTTCAACCAAACATGCTAGAAATGCTCCAATTGAGCTAATTAGCTTATTGTGAGAATATTACAAACGTCTGACAACACTGAAAAATGTAAATTTCCAATTTCAACCAAACATGCTAGAAATGCTCCAATTGAGCTAATTAGCTTATTGTGAGAATATTGCAATTGTCTGACAAAAGTGAAAAATGTAAATTTCCAACTTCAACCAAACATGCTAGAAATGCTCAAATTGCGCAAATAAGCCTACTGTAAGAATTTTACAAACGTCTGACAAAACTGAAAAATGTAAAATTCCAATTTCAACCAAACATGCTAGAAATGCTCCAATTGAGCTAATTAGCTTATTGTGAGAATATTACAAACGTCTGACAAAACTGAAAAATGTAGATTTCCAATTTCAATCAAACATGCTAGAAATGCTCCAATTGAGCTAATTAGCTTATTGTGAGAATATTACAAACGTCTGACAACACTGAAAAATGTAAATTTCCAATTTCAACCAAACATGCTAGAAATGCTCCAATTGAGCTAATTAGCTTATTGAGAGAATATTGCAATTGTTTGACAAAAGTGAAAAATGTAAATTTCCAATTTCAACCAAACGTGCTAGAAATGCTTCAATTGAGCTAATTAGCTTATTGTGAGAATATTACAAACGTCTGACGAAAGTGAAAAATGTAAAATTCCACTTTCAACCGAACATGCTAGAAATGCTCCAATTGAGCTAATTAGTTTATTGAGAGAATATTGCAATTGTTTGACAAAAGTGAAAAATGTAAATTTTCAATTTCAACCAAACGTGCTAGAAATGCTCCAATTGAGCTAATTAGCTTATTGTGAGAATATTACAAACGTCTGACAAAACTGAAAAATGTAAATTTCCAATTTCAACCAAACATGCTAGAAATGCTCCAATTGAGCTAATTAGCTTATTGTGAGAATATTACAATTGTCTGACAAAAGTGAAAAATGTAAATTTCCAATTTCAACCAAACATGCTAGAAATGCTCCAATTGAGCTAATTAGCTTATTGTGAGAATATTACAAACGTCTAACAAAATTGAAAAATGTAAATTTCCAATTTCAACCAAACATGCTAGAAATGCTCCAATTGAGCTAATTAGCTTATTGTGAGAATATTGCAATTGTCTGACAGAAGTGAAAAATGTAAATTTCCAATTTCAACCAAACATGCTAGAAATGCTCCAATTGAGCTAATTAGCTTATTGTGAGAATATTGCAATTGTTTGACAAAAGTGAAAAATGTAAATTTCCAATTTCAACCAAACGTGCTAGAAATGCTCCAATTGAGCTAATTAGCTTATTGTGAGAATATTACAAACGTCTGAAAAAAGTGAAAAATGTAAATTTCCAATTTCAACCGAACATGCTAGAAATGCTCCAATTGAGCTAATTAGCTTATTGAGAGAATATTGCAATTGTTTGACAAAAGTGAAAAATGTAAAATTCCAATTTCAACCAAACGTGCTAGAAATGCTCCAATTGAGCTAATTAGCTTATTGTGAGAATATTACAAACGTCTGACAAAAGTGAAAAATGTAAATTTCCAATTTCAACCAAACATGCTAGAAATGCTCCAATTGAGCTAATTAGCTTATTGTGAGAATATTGCAATTGTCTGACAAAAGTGAAAAAAGTAAATTTCCAATTTCAACCAAACATGCTAGAAATGCTCAAATTGCGCAAATAAGCCTACTGTAAGAATTTTACAAACGTCTGACAAAACTGAAAAATGTAACTTTCCAATTTCAACCAAACATGCTAAAAATGCTCCAATTGAGCTAATTAGCTTATTGTGAGAATATTACAAACGTCTGACAACACTGAAAAATGTAAATTTCTAATTTCAACCAAACTTGCTAGAAATGCTCCAAATGAGCTAATTAGCTTATTGAGAGAATATTGCAATTGTCTGACAAAAGTGAAAAATGTAAATTTCCAATTTCAACCAAACATGCTAGAAATGCTCCAATTGAGCTAATTAGCTTATTGTGAGAATATTGCAATTGTCTGACAAAAGTGTAAAATGTAAATTTCCAATTTCAACCAAACATGCTAGAATTGCTCCAATTGAGCTAATTAGCTTACTGTGAGATTATTGCAATTGTCTGACAAAAGTGAAAATTGTAAATTTCCAATTTCAACCAAACATGCTAGAAATGCTCCAATTGAGCTAATTAGCTTATTGTGAGAATATTACAAACGTCTGACAACACTGAAAAATGTAAATTTCCAATTTCAACCGAAGATGCTAGAAATGCTCCAATTGAGCTAATTAGCTTATTGAGAGAATATTGCAATTGTTTGACAAAAGTGAAAAATGTAAATTTCCAATTTCAACCAAACGTGCTAGAAATGCCCCAATTGAGCTAATTAGCTTATTGTGAGAGTATTACAAACGTCTGACAAAAGTGAAAAATGTAAATTTCCAATTTCAACCAAACATGCTACAAATGCTCCAATTGAGCAAATTAGCTTATTGTGAGAATATTGCAATTGTCTGACAAAAGTGAAAAATGTAAATTTCCAATTTCAACCAAACATGCTAGAAATGCTCCAATTGAGCTAATTAGCTTATTGTGAGAATATTGCAATTGTCTGACAGAAGTGAAAAATGTAAATTTGCAATTTCAACCAAACATGCTAGAAATGCTCCAATTTAGCTAATTAGCTTATTGTGAGAATATTACAAACGTCTGACAACACTGAAAAATGTAAATTTCCAATTTCAATCAAACATGCTAGAAATGCTCCAATTGAGCTAATTAGCTTATTGTGAGAATATTGCAATTGTCTGACAAAAGTGAAAAAAGTAAATTTCCAATTTCAACCAAACATGCTAGAAATGCTCAAATTGCGCAAATAAGCCTACTGTAAGAATTTTACAAACGTCTGACAAAACTGAAAAATGTAAATTTCCAATTTCAACCAAACATGCTAGAAATGCTCCAATTTAGCTAATTAGCTTATTGTGAGAATATTACAAACGTCTGACAAAAATGAAAAATGTAGATTTCCAATTTCAACCAAACATGCTAGAAATGCTCCAATTGAGCTAATTAGCTTATTGTGAGAATATTACAAACGTCTGACAACACTGAAAAATGTACATTTCCAAATTCAACCAAACGTGCTAGAAATGCCCCAATTGAGCTAATTAGCTTATTGTGAGAATATTACAAACGTCTGACAACACTGAAAAATGTAAATTTCCAATTTCAACCAAACGTGCTAGAAATGCTCCAATTGAGCTAATTAGCTTATTGTGAGAATATTACAAACGTCTGACAACACTGAAAAATGTAAATTTCCAATTTCAACCAAACATGCTAGAAATGCTCCAATTGAGCAAATTAGCTTATTGTGAGAATATTGCAATTGTCTGACAAAAGTGAAAAAAGTAAATTTCCAATTTCAACCAAACATGCTAGAAATGCTCAAATTGCGCAAATAAGCCTACTGTAAGAATTTTACAAACGTCTGACAAAAGTGAAAAATGTAAATTTCCAATTTCAACCAAACATGCTAGAAATGCTCCAATTGAGCTAATTAGCTTATTGAGAGAATATTGCAATTGTTTGACAAAAGTGAAAAATGTAAATTTCCAATTTCAACCAAACGTGCTAGAAATGCTCCAATTGAGCTAATTAGCTTATTGTGAGAATATTACAAACGTCTGACAAAAGTGAAAAATGTAAATTTCCAATTTCAACCAAACATGCTAGAAATGCTCCAATTGAGCTAATTAGCTTATTGTGAGAATATTGCAATTGTCTGACAAAAGTGAAAAATGTAAATTTCAAGTTTCAACCAAACATGCTAGAAATGCTCCAATTGAGCTAATTAGCTTATTGTGAGAATATTACAAACGTCTAACTAAATTGAAAAATGTAAATTTCCAATTTCAACCAAACATGCTAGAAATGCTCCAATTGAGCTAATTAGCTTATTGTGAGATTATTGCAATTGTCTGACAGAAGTGAAAAATGTAAATTTGCAATTTCAACCAAACATGCTAGAAATGCTCCAATTTAGCTAATTAGCTTATTGTGAGAATATTACAAACGTCTGACAACACTGAAAAATGTAAATTTCCAATTTCAACCAAACATGCTAGAAATGCTCCAATTGAGCCAATTAGCTTATTGTGAGAATATTGCAATTGTCTGACAAAAGTGAAAAAAGTAAATTTCCAATTTCAACCAAACATGCTAGAAATGCTCCAATTGAGCTAATTAGCTTATTGTGAGAATATTACAAACGTCTGACAAAACTGAAAAATGTAAATTTCCAATTTCAACCAAACATGCTAAAAATGCTCCAATTGAGCTAATTAGCTTATTGTGAGAATATTACAAACGTCTGACAACACTGAAAAATGTAAATTTCTAATTTCAACCAAACATGCTAGAAATGCTCCAAATGAGCTAATTAGCTTATTGAGAGAATACTGCAATTGTCTGACAAAAGTGAAAAATGTAAATTTCCAATGTCAACCAAACATGCTAGAAATGCTCCAATTGAGCTAATTAGCTTATTGTGAGAATATTGCAATTGTCTGACAAAAGTGAAAAATGTAAATTTCCAATTTCAACCAAACATGCTAGAAATGCTCCAATTGAGCTAATTAGCTTATTGTGAGAATATTGCAATTGTCTGACAAAAGTGAAAAATGTAAATTTCAAGTTTCAACCAAACATGCTAGAAATGCTCCAATTGAGCTAATTAGCTTATTGTGAGAATATTACAAACGTCTAACTAAATTGAAAAATGTAAATTTCCAATTTCAACCAAACATGCTAGAAATGCTCCAATTGAGCTAATTAGCTTATTGTGAGATTATTGCAAATGTCTGACAGAAGTGAAAAATGTAAATTTGCAATTTCAACCAAACATGCTAGAAATGCTCCAATTTAGCTAATTAGCGTATTGTGAGAATATTACAAACGTCTGACAACACTGAAAAATGTAAATTTCCAATTTCAACCAAACATGCTAGAAATGCTCCAATTGAGCCAATTAGCTTATTGTGAGAATATTGCAATTGTCTGACAAAAGTGAAAAAAGTAAATTTCCAATTTCAACCAAACATGCGAGAAATGCTCCAATTGAGCTAATTAGCTTATTGTGAGAATATTACAAACGTCTGACAAAACTGAAAAATGTAAATTTCCAATTTCAACCAAACATGCTAAAAATGCTCCAATTGAGCTAATTAGCTTATTGTGAGAATATTACAAACGTCTGACAACACTGAAAAATTTAAATTTCTAATTTCAACCAAACATGCTAGAAATGCTCCAAATGAGCTAATTAGCTTATTGAGAGAATACTGCAATTGTCTGACAAAAGTGAAAAATGTAAATTTCCAATGTCAACCAAACATGCTAGAAATGCTCCAATTGAGCTAATTAGCTTATTGTGAGAATATTGCAATTGTCTGACAAAAGTGAAAAATGTAAATTTCCAATTTCAACCAAACATGCTAGAAATGCTCCAATTGATCTAATTAGCTTATTGTGAGAATATTACAAACGTCTGACAACACTGAAAAATGTAAATTTCCAATTTCAACCAAACATGCTAGAAATGCTCCAATTGAGCTAATTAGCTTATTGTGAGAATATTGCAATTGTTTGACAAAAGTGAAAAATGTAAATTTCCAACTTCAACCAAACATGCTAGAAATGCTCAAATTGCGCAAACAAGCCTACTGTAAGAATTTTACAAACGTCTGACAACACTGAAAAATGTAAATTTCCAATTTCAACCAAACATGCTAGAAATGCTCCAATTGAGCTAATTAGCTTATTGAGAGAATATTGCAATTGTTTGACAAAAGTGAAAAATGTAAATTTCCAATTTCAACCAAACGTGCTAGAAATGCTTCAATTGAGCTAATTAGCTTATTGTGAGAATATTACAAACGTCTGACGAAAGTGAAAAATGTAAAATTCCAATTTCAACCGAACATGCTAGAAATGCTCCAATTGAGCTAATTAGCTTATTGAGAGAATATTGCAATTGTTTGACAAAAGTGAAAAATGTAAATTTCCAATTTCAACCAAACGTGCTAGAAATGCTCCAATTGAGCTAATTAGCTTATTGTGAGAATATTACAAACGTCTGACAAAAGTGAAAAATGTAAATTTCCAGTTTCAACCAAACATGCTAGAAATGCTCCAATTGAGCTAATTAGCTTATTGTGAGAATATTACAAACGTCTAACTAAATTGAAAAATGTAAATTTCCAATTTCAACCAAACATGCTAGAAATGCTCCAATTGAGCTAATTAGCTTATTGTGAGATTATTGCAATTGTCTGACAGAAGTGAAAAATGTAAATTTGCAATTTCAACCAAACATGCTAGAAATGCTCCAATTTAGCTAATTAGCTTATTGTGAGAATATTACAAACGTCTGACAACACTGAAAAATGTAAATTTCCAATTTCAACCAAACATGCTAGAAATGCTCCAATTGAGCCAATTAGCTTATTGTGAGAATATTGCAATTGTCTGACAAAAGTGAAAAATGTAAATTTCCAATTTCAACCAAACATGCTAGAAATGCTCCAATTGAGCTAATTAGCTTATTGTGAGAATATTACAAACGTCTGACAACACTGAAAAATGTAAATTTCCAATTTCAACCAAACATGCTAGAAATGCTCCAATTGAGCTATTTAGCTTATTGTGAGAATATTGCAATTGTCTGACAAAAGTGAAAAATGTAAATTTCCAACTTCAACCAAACATGCTAGAAATGCTCAAATTGCGCAAATAAGCCTACTGTAAGAATTTTACAAACGTCTGACAAAACTGAAAAATGTAAATTTCCAATTTCAACCAAACATGCTAGAAATGCTCCAATTGAGCTAATTAGCTTATTGTGAGAATATTACAAACGTCTGACAAAACTGAAAAATGTAGATTTCCAATTTCAACCAAACATGCTAGAAATGCTCCAATTGAGCTAATTAGCTTATTGTGAGAATATTACAAACGTCTGACAACACTGAAAAATGTAAATTTCCAATTTCAACCAAACATGCTAGAAATGCTCCAATTGAGCTAATTAGCTTATTGAGAGAATATTGCAATTGTTTGACAAAAGTGAAAAATGTAAATTTCCAATTTCAACCAAACGTGCTAGAAATGCTTCAATTGAGCTAATTAGCTTATTGTGAGAATATTACAAACGTCTGACGAAAGTGAAAAATGTAAAATTCCAATTTCAACCGAACATGCTAGAAATGCTCCAATTGAGCTAATTAGCTTATTGAGAGAATATTGCAATTGTTTGACAAAAGTGAAAAATGTAAATTTCCAATTTCAACCAAACGTGCTAGAAATGCTCCAATTGAGCTAATTAGCTTATTGTGAGAATATTACAAACGTCTGACAAAAGTGAAAAATGTAAATTTCAAATTTCAACCAAACATGCTAGAAATGCTCCAATTGAGCCAATTAGCTTATTGTGAGAATATTGCAATTGTCTGACAAAAGTGAAAAATGTAAATTTCCAAATTCAACCAAACGTGCTAGAAATGCTCCAATTGAGCTAATTAGCTTATTGTGAGAATATTACAAACGTCTGACAAAAGTGAAAAATGTAAATTTCCAATTTCAACCAAACATGCTAGAAATGCTCCAATTGAGCTAATTAGCTTATTGTGAGAATATTACAAACGTCTAACAAAATTGAAAAATGTAAATTTCCAATTTCAACCAAACATGCTAGAAATGCTCCAATTGAGCTAATTAGCTTATTGTGAGAATATTGCAATTGTCTGACAAAAGTGAAAAATGTAAATTTCCAATTTCAACCAAACGTGCTAGAAATGCTCCAATTGAGCTAATTAGCTTATTGTAAGAATATTACAAACGTCTGACAAAAGTGAAAAATGTAAATTTCCAATTTCAACCGAACATGCTAGAAATGCTCCTATTGAGCTAATTAGCTTATTGTGAGAATATTACAAACGTCTGACAAAACTGAAAATTGTAAATTTCCAATTTCAACCAAACATGCTAGAAATGCTCCAATTGAGCTAATTAGCTTATTGTGAGAATATTACAAACGTCTGACAACACTGAAAAATGTAAATTTCCAACTTCAACCAAACATGCTAGAAATGCTCAAATTGCGCAAATAAGCCTACTGTAAGAATTTTACAAACGTCTGACAAAACTGAAAAATGTAAATTTCCAATTTCAACCAAACATGCTAGAAATGCTCCAATTGAGCTAATTAGCTTATTGTGAGAATATTACAAACGTCTGACAAAACTGAAAAATGTAGATTTCCAATTTCAACCAAACATGCTAGAAATGCTCCAATTGAGCTAATTAGCTTATTGTGAGAATATTACAAACGTCTGACAACACTGAAAAATGTAAATTTCCAATTTCAACCAAACATGCTAGAAATGCTCCAATTGAGCTAATTAGCTTATTGAGAGAATATTGCAATTGTTTGACAAAAGTGAAAAATGTAAATTTCCAATTTCAACCAAACGTGCTAGAAATGCTTCAATTGAGCTAATTAGCTTATTGTGAGAATATTACAAACGTCTGACGAAAGTGAAAAATGTAAAATTCCAATTTCAACCGAACATGCTAGAAATGCTCCAATTGAGCTAATTAGCTTATTGAGAGAATATTGCAATTGTTTGACAAAAGTGAAAAATGTAAATTTCCAATTTCAACCAAACGTGCTAGAAATGCTCCAATTGAGCTAATTAGCTTATTGTGAGAATATTACAAACGTCTGACAAAAGTGAAAAATGTAAATTTCAAATTTCAACCAAACATGCTAGAAATGCTCCAATTGAGCTAATTAGCTTATTGTGAGAATATTACAATTGTATGACAAAAGTGAAAAATGTAAATTTCCAATTTCAACCAAACATGCTAGAAATGCTCCAATTGAGCTAATTAGCTTATTGTGAGAATATTACAAACGTCTAACAAAATTGAAAAATGTAAATTTCCAATTTCAACCAAACGTGCTAGAAATGCTCCAATTGAGCTAATTAGCTTATTGTGAGAATATTACAAACGTCTGACAAAAGTGAAAAATGTAAATTTCCAATTTCAACCAAACATGCTAGAAATGCTCCAATTGAGCTAATTAGCTTATTGTGAGAATATTGCAATTGTCTGACAAAAGTGAAAAAAGTAAATTTCCAATTTCAACCAAACATGCGAGAAATGCTCAAATTGCGCAAATAAGCCTACTGTAAGAATTTTACAAACGTCTGACAAAACTGAAAAATGTAACTTTCCAATTTCAACCAAACATGCTAAAAATGCTCCAATTGAGCTAATTAGCTTATTGTGAGAATATTACAAACGTCTGACAACACTGAAAAATGTAAATTTCTAATTTCAACCAAACTTGCTAGAAATGCTCCAAATGAGCTAATTAGCTTATTGAGAGAATATTGCAATTGTCTGACAAAAGTGAAAAATGTAAATTTCCAACTTCAACCAAACATGCTAGAAATGCTCCAATTGAGCTAATTAGCTTATTGTGAGAATATTGCAATTGTCTGACAAAAGTGTAAAATGTAAATTTCCAATTTCAACCAAACATGCTAGAATTGCTCCAATTGAGCTAATTAGCTTACTGTGAGATTATTGCAATTGTCTGACAAAAGTGAAAATTGTAAATTTCCAATTTCAACCAAACATGCTAGAAATGCTCCAATTGAGCTAATTAGCTTATTGTGAGAATATTACAAACGTCTGACAACACTGAAAAATGTAAATTTCCAATTTCAACCGAAGATGCTAGAAATGCTCCAATTGAGCTAATTAGCTTATTGAGAGAATATTGCAATTGTTTGACAAAAGTGAAAAATGTAAATTTCCAATTTCAACCAAACGTGCTAGAAATGCCCCAATTGAGCTAATTAGCTTATTGTGAGAATATTACAAACGTCTGACAAAAGTGAAAAATGTAAATTTCCAATTTCAACCAAACATGCTAGATATGCTCCAATTGAGCTAATTAGCTTATTGGGAAAATATTACAAACGTCTGACAACACTGAAAAATGTAAATTTCCAATTTCAACCAAACATGCTAGAAATGCTCCAATTGAGCTAATTAGCTTATTGAGAGAATATTGCAATTGTTTGACAAAAGTGAAAAATGTAAATTTCCAATTTCAACCAAACATGCTAGAAATGCTCCAATTGAGCTAATTAGCTTATTGTGAGAATATTACAAACGTCTGACGAAAGTGAAAAATGTAAAATTCCAATTTCAACCGAACATGCTAGAAATGCTCCAATTGAGCTAATTAGCTTATTGAGAGAATATTGCAATTGTTTGACAAAAGTGAAAAATGTAAATTTCCAATTTCAACCAAACGTGCTAGAAATGCTCCAATTGAGCTAATTAGCTTATTGTGAGAATATTACAAACGTCTGACAAAAGTGAAAAATGTAAATTTCCAATTTCAACCAAACATGCTAGAAATGCTCCAATTGAGCTAATTAGCTTATTGTGAGAATATTACAATTGTCTGACAAAAGTGAAAAATGTAAATTTCCAATTTCAACCAAACATGCTAGAAATGCTCCAATTGAGCTAATTAGCTTATTGTGAGAATATTACAAACGTCTAACAAAATTGAAAAATGTAAATTTCCAATTTCAACCAAACATGCTAGAAATGCTCCAATTGAGCTAATTAGCTTATTGTGAGAATATTGCAATTGTCTGACAAAAGTGAAAAATGTAAATTTCCAATTTCAACCAAACGTGCTAGAAATGCTCCAATTGAGCTAATTAGCTTATTGTGAGAATATTACAAACGTCTGACAAAAGTGAAAAATGTAAATTTCCAATTTCAACCGAACATGCTAGAAATGCTCCTATTGAGCTAATTAGCTTATTGTGAGAATATTACAAACGTCTGACAAAACTGAAAATTGTAAATTTCCAATTTCAACCAAACATGCTAGAAATGCTCCAATGGAGCTAATTAGCTTATTGTGAGAATATTACAAACGTCTGACAACACTGAAAAATGTAAATTTCTAATTTCAACCAAACATGCTAGAAATGCTCCAAATGAGCTAATTAGCTTATTGAGAGAATACTGCAATTGTCTGACAAAAGTGAAAAATGTAAATTTCCAATGTCAACCAAACATGCTAGAAATGCTCCAATTGAGCTAATTAGCTTATTGTGAGAATATTGCAATTGTCTGACAAAAGTGAAAAATGTAAATTTCCAATTTCAACCAAACATGCTAGAAATGCTCCAATTGAGCTAATTAGCTTATTGTGAGAATATTACAAACGTCTGACAACACTGAAAAATGTAAATTTCCAATTTCAACCAAACATGCTAGAAATGCTCCAATTGAGCTCATTAGCTTATTGTGAGAATATTGCAATTGTCTGACAAAAGTGAAAAATGTAAATTTCCAACTTCAACCAAACATGCTAGAAATGCTCAAATTGCGCAAATAAGCCTACTGTAAGAATTTTACAAACGTCTGACAAAACTGAAAAATGTAAATTTCCAATTTCAACCAAACATGCTAGAAATGCTCCAATTGAGCTAATTAGCTTATTGTGAGAATATTACAAACGTCTGACAAAACTGAAAAATGTAGATTTCCAATTTCAACCAAACATGCTAGAAATGCTCCAATTGAGCTAATTAGCTTATTGTGAGAATATTACAAACGTCTGACAACACTGAAAAATGTAAATTTCCAATTTCAACCAAACATGCTAGAAATGCTCCAATTGAGCTAATTAGCTTATTGAGAGAATATCAAAAGTGCATATTGCATTTGTTTGACAAAAGTGAAAAATGTAAATTTCCAATTTCAACCAAACGTGCTAGAAATGCTTCAATTGAGCTAATTAGCTTATTGTGAGAATATTACAAACGTCTGACGAAAGTGAAAAATGTAAAATTCTAATTTCAACCGAACATGCTAGAAATGCTCCAATTGAGCTAATTAGCTTATTGAGAGAATATAGCAATTGTTTGACAAAAGTGAAAAATGTAAATTTCCAATTTCAACCAAACGTGCTAGAAATGCTCCAATTGAGCTAATTAGCTTATTGTGAGAATATTACAAACGTCTGACAACACTGAAAAATGTAAATTTCAAATTTCAACCAAACATGCTAGAAATGCTCCAATTGAGCTAATTAGCTTATTGTGAGAATATTACAAACGTCTGACAACACTGAAAAATGTAAATTTCCAATTTCAACCAAACATGCTAGAAATGCTCCAATTGAGCTAATTAGCTTATTGAGAGAATATCAAAAGTGCATATTGCATTTGTTTGACAAAAGTGAAAAATGTAAATTTCCAATTTCAACCAAACGTGCTAGAAATGCTTCAATTGAGCTAATTAGCTTATTGTGAGAATATTACAAACGTCTGACGAAAGTGAAAAATGTAAAATTCTAATTTCAACCGAACATGCTAGAAATGCTCCAATTGAGCTAATTAGCTTATTGAGAGAATATAGCAATTGTTTGACAAAAGTGAAAAATGTAAATTTCCAATTTCAACCAAACGTGCCAGAAATGCTCCAATTGAGCTAATTAGCTTATTGTGAGAATATTACAAACGTCTGACAACACTGAAAAATGTAAATTTCAAATTTCAACCAAACATGCTAGAAATGCTCCAATTGAGCTAATTAGCTTATTGTGAGAATATTACAATTGTATGACAAAAGTGAAAAATGTAAATTTCCAATTTCAACCAAACATGCTAGAAATGCTCCAATTGAGCTAATTAGCTTATTGTGAGAATATTGCAATTGTCTGACAAAAGTGAAAAATGTAAATTTCCAATTTCAACCAAACATGCTAGAAATGCTCCAATTGAGCTAATTAGCTTATTGTGAGAATATTACAAACGTCTGACAACACTGAAAAATGTAAATTTCCAATTTCAACCAAACATGCTAGAAATGCTCCAATTGAGCTCATTAGCTTATTGTGAGAATATTGCAATTGTCTGACAAAAGTGAAAAATGTAAATTTCCAACTTCAACCAAACATGCTAGAAATGCTCAAATTGCGCAAATAAGCCTACTGTAAGAATTTTACAAACGTCTGACAAAACTGAAAAATGTAAATTTCCAATTTCAACCAAACATGCTAGAAATGCTCCAATTGAGCTAATTAGCTTATTGTGAGAATATTACAAACGTCTGACAAAACTGAAAAATGTAGATTTCCAATTTCAACCAAACATGCTAGAAATGCTCCAATTGAGCTAATTAGCTTATTGTGAGAATATTACAAACGTCTGACAACACTGAAAAATGTAAATTTCCAATTTCAACCAAACATGCTAGAAATGCTCCAATTGAGCTAATTAGCTTATTGAGAGAATATCAAAAGTGCATATTGCATTTGTTTGACAAAAGTGAAAAATGTAAATTTCCAATTTCAACCAAACGTGCTAGAAATGCTTCAATTGAGCTAATTAGCTTATTGTGAGAATATTACAAACGTCTGACGAAAGTGAAAAATGTAAAATTCTAATTTCAACCGAACATGCTAGAAATGCTCCAATTGAGCTAATTAGCTTATTGAGAGAATATAGCAATTGTTTGACAAAAGTGAAAAATGTAAATTTCCAATTTCAACCAAACGTGCTAGAAATGCTCCAATTGAGCTAATTAGCTTATTGTGAGAATATTACAAACGTCTGACAACACTGAAAAATGTAAATTTCAAATTTCAACCAAACATGCTAGAAATGCTCCAATTGAGCTAATTAGCTTATTGTGAGAATATTACAATTGTATGACAAAAGTGAAAAATGTAAATTTCCAATTTCAACCAAACATGCTAGAAATGCTCCAATTGAGCTAATTAGCTTATTGTGAGAATATTACAAACGTCTAACAAAATTGAAAAATGTAAATTTCCAATTTCAACCAAACGTGCTAGAAATGATCCAATTGAGCTAATTAGCTTATTGTGAGAATATTACAAACGTCTGACAAAAGTGAAAAATGTAAATTTCCAATTTCAACCGAACATGCTAGAAATGCTCCCATTGAGCTAATTAGCTTATTGAGAGAATATTGCAATTGTTTGACAAAAGTGAAAAATGTAAAATTCCAATTTCAACCAAACGTGCTAGAAATGCTCCAATTGAGCTAATTAGCTTATTGTGAGAATATTACAAACGTCTGACAAAAGTGAAAAATGTAAATTTCCAATTTCAACCAAACATGCTAGAAATGCTCCAATTGAGCTAATTAGCTTATTGTGAGAATATTGCAATTGTCTGACAAAAGTGAAAAAAGTAAATTTCCAATTTCAACCAAACATGCTAGAAATGCTCAAATTGCGCAAATAAGCCTACTGTAAGAATTTTACAAACGTCTGACAAAACTGAAAAATGTAACTTTGCAATTTCAACCAAACATGCTAGAAATGCTCCAATTGAGCTCATTAGCTTATTGTGAGAATATTGCAATTGTCTGACAAAAGTGAAAAATGTAAATTTCCAACTTCAACCAAACATGCTAGAAATGCTCAAATTGCGCAAATAAGCCTACTGTAAGAATTTTACAAACGTCTGACAAAACTGAAAAATGTAAATTTCCAATTTCAACCGAAGATGCTAGAAATGCTCCAATTGAGCTAATTAGCTTATTGTGAGAATATTACAAACGTCTGACAACACTGAAAAATGTAAATTTCCAATTTCAACCGAAGATGCTAGAAATGCTCCAATTGAGCTAATTAGCTTATTGAGAGAATATTGCAATTGTTTGACAAAAGTGAAAAATGTAAATTTCCAATTTCAACCAAACGTGCTAGAAATGCCCCAATTGAGCTAATTAGCTTATTGTGAGAATATTACAAACGTCTGACAACACTGAAAAATGTAAATTTCCAATTTCAACCAAACATGCTAGAAATGCTCCAATTGAGCTAATTAGCTTATTGTGAGAATATTGCAATTGTCTGACAAAAGTGAAAAATGTAAATTTCCAATTTCAACCAAACATGCTAGAAATGCTCCAATTGAGCTAATTAGCTTATTGTGAGAATATTACAAACGTCTGACAACACTGAAAAATGTAAATTTCCAATTTCAACCAAACATGCTAGAAATGCTCCAATTGAGCTCATTAGCTTATTGTGAGAATATTGCAATTGTCTGACAAAAGTGAAAAATGTAAATTTCCAACTTCAACCAAACATGCTAGAAATGCTCAAATTGCGCAAATAAGCCTACTGTAAGAATTTTACAAACGTCTGACAAAACTGAAAAATGTAAATTTCCAATTTCAACCAAACATGCTAGAAATGCTCCAATTGAGCTAATTAGCTTATTGTGAGAATATTACAAACGTCTGACAAAACTGAAAAATGTAGATTTCCAATTTCAACCAAACATGCTAGAAATGCTCCAATTGAGCTAATTAGCTTATTGTGAGAATATTACAAACGTCTGACAACACTGAAAAATGTAAATTTCCAATTTCAACCAAACATGCTAGAAATGCTCTAATTGAGCTAATTAGCTTATTGAGAGAATATTGCATTTGTTTGACAAAAGTGAAAAATGTAAATTTCCAATTTCAACCAAACGTGCTAGAAATGCTTCAATTGAGCTAATTAGCTTATTGTGAGAATATTACAAACGTCTGACGAAAGTGAAAAATGTAAAATTCTAATTTCAACCGAACATGCTAGAAATGCTCCAATTGAGCTAATTAGCTTATTGAGAGAATATTGCAATTGTTTGACAAAAGTGAAAAATGTAAATTTCCAATTTCAACCAAACGTGCTAGAAATGCTCCAATTGAGCTAATTAGCTTATTGTGAGAATATTACAAACGTCTGACAAAAGTGAAAAATGTAAATTTCAAATTTCAACCAAACATGCTAGAAATGCTCCAATTGAGCTAATTAGCTTATTGTGAGAATATTACAATTGTATGACAAAAGTGAAAAATGTAAATTTCCAATTTCAACCAAACATGCTAGAAATGCTCCAATTGAGCTAATTAGCTTATTGTGAGAATATTACAAACGTCTAACAAAATTGAAAAATGTAAATTTCCAATTTCAACCAAACGTGCTAGAAATGATCCAATTGAGCTAATTAGCTTATTGTGAGAATATTACAAACGTCTGACAAAAGTGAAAAATGTAAATTTCCAATTTCAACCGAACATGCTAGAAATGCTCCCATTGAGCTAATTAGCTTATTGAGAGAATATTGCAATTGTTTGACAAAAGTGAAAAATGTAAAATTCCAATTTCAACCAAACGTGCTAGAAATGCTCCAATTGAGCTAATTAGCTTATTGTGAGAATATTACAAACGTCTGACAAAAGTGAAAAATGTAAATTTCCAATTTCAACCAAACATGCTAGAAATGCTCCAATTGAGCTAATTAGCTTATTGTGAGAATATTGCAATTGTCTGACAAAAGTGAAAAAAGTAAATTTCCAATTTCAACCAAACATGCTAGAAATGCTCAAATTGCGCAAATAAGCCTACTGTAAGAATTTTACAAACGTCTGACAAAACTGAAAAATGTAACTTTCCAATTTCAACCAAACATGCTAAAAATTTTCTAATTGAGCTAATTAGCTTATTGTGAGAATATTACAAACGTCTGACAACACTGAAAAATGTAAATTTCTAATTTCAACCAAACTTGCTAGAAATGCTTCAAATGAGCTAATTAGCTTATTGAGAGAATATTGCAATTGTCTGACAAAAGTGAAAAATGTAAATTTCCAACTTCAACCCAACATGCTAGAAATGCTCCAATTGAGCTAATTAGCTTATTGTGAGAATATTGCAATTGTCTGACAAAAGTGTAAAATGTAAATTTCCAATTTCATCCAAACATGCTAGAATTGCTCCAATTGAGCTAATTAGCTTACTGTGAGATTATTGCAATTGTCTGACAAAAGTGAAAATTGTAAATTTCCAATTTCAACCAAACATGCTAGAAATGCTCCAATTGAGCTAATTAGCTTATTGTGAGAATATTACAAACGTCTGACAACACTGAAAAATGTAAATTTCCAATTTCAACCGAAGATGCTAGAAATGCTCCAATTGAGCTAATTAGCTTATTGAGAGAATATTGCAATTGTTTGACAAAAGTGAAAAATGTAAATTTCCAATTTCAACCAAACGTGCTAGAAATGCCCCAATTGAGCTAATTAGCTTATTGTGAGAATATTACAAACGTCTGACAAAAGTGAAAAATGTAAATTTCCAATTTCAACCAAACATGCTACAAATGCTCCAATTGAGCTAATTAGCTTATTGTGAGAATATTGCAATTGTCTGACAAAAGTGAAAAATGTAAATTTCCAATTTCAACCAAACATGCTAGAAATGCTCCAATTGAGCTAATTAGCTTATTGTGAGAATATTGCAATTGTCTGACAGAAGTGAAAAATGTAAATTTCCAATTTCAACCAAACATGCTAAAAATGCTCCAATTGAGCTAATTAGCTTATTGTGAGAATATTACAAACGTCTGACAACACTGAATAATGTAAATTTCTAATTTCAACCAAACATGCTAGAAATGCTCCAAATGAGCTAATTAGCTTATTGAGAGAATATTGCAATTGTCTGACAAAACTGAAAAATGTAGATTTCCAATTTCAACCAAACATGCTAGAAATGCTCCAATTGAGCTAATTAGCTTATTGTGAGAATATTACAAACGTCTGACAACACTGAAAAATGTAAATTTCAAATTTCAACCAAACATGCTAGAAATGCTCCAATTGAGCTAATTAGCTTATTGTGAGAATATTACAATTGTATGACAAAAGTGAAAAATGTAAATTTCCAATTTCAACCAAACATGCTAGAAATGCTCCAATTGAGCTAATTAGCTTATTGTGAGAATATTGCAATTGTCTGACAGAAGTGAAAAATGTAAATTTGCAATTTCAACCAAACATGCTAGAAATGCTCCAATTTAGCTAATTAGCTTATTGTGAGAATATTACAAACGTCTGACAACACTGAAAAATGTAAATTTCCAATTTCAATCAAACATGCTAGAAATGCTCCAATTGAGCTAATTAGCTTATTGTGAGAATATTACAAACGTCTGACAACACTGAAAAATGTAAATTTCAAATTTCAACCAAACATGCTAGAAATGCTCCAATTGAGCTAATTAGCTTATTGTGAGAATATTACAAACGTCTGACAACACTGAAAAATGTAAATTTCAAATTTCAACCAAACATGCTAGAAATGCTCCAATTGAGCTAATTAGCTTATTGTGAGAATATTACAATTGTATGACAAAAGTGAAAAATGTAAATTTCCAATTTCAACCAAACATGCTAGAAATGCTCCAATTGAGCTAATTAGCTTATTGTGAGAATATTACAAACGTCTAACAAAATTGAAAAATGTAAATTTCCAATTTCAACCAAACGTGCTAGAAATGATCCAATTGAGCTAATTAGCTTATTGTGAGAATATTACAAACGTCTGACAAAAGTGAAAAATGTAAATTTCCAATTTCAACCGAACATGCTAGAAATGCTCCCATTGAGCTAATTAGCTTATTGAGAGAATATTGCAATTGTTTGACAAAAGTGAAAAATGTAAAATTCCAATTTCAACCAAAAGTGCTAGAAATGCTCCAATTGAGCTAATTAGCTTATTGTGAGAATATTACAAACGTCTGACAAAAGTGAAAAATGTAAATTTCCAATTTCAACCAAACATGCTAGAAATGCTCCAATTGAGCTAATTAGCTTATTGTGAGAATATTGCAATTGTCTGACAAAAGTGAAAAAAGTAAATTTCCAATTTCAACCAAACATGCTAGAAATGCTCAAATTGCGCAAATAAGCCTACTGTAAGAATTTTACAAACGTCTGACAAAACTGAAAAATGTAACTTTGCAATTTCAACCAAACATGCTAAAAATGTTCCAATTGAGCTAATTAGCTTATTGTGAGAATATTACAAACGTCTGACAACACTGAAAAATGTAAATTTCTAATTTCAACCAAACTTGCTAGAAATGCTTCAAATGAGCTAATTAGCTTATTGAGAGAATATTGCAATTGTCTGACAAAAGTGAAAAATGTAAATTTCCAACTTCAACCCAACATGCTAGAAATGCTCCAATTGAGCTAATTAGCTTATTGTGAGAATATTGCAATTGTCTGACAAAAGTGTAAAATGTAAATTTCCAATTTCAACCAAACATGCTAGAATTGCTCCAATTGAGCTAATTAGCTTACTGTGAGATTATTGCAATTGTCTGACAAAAGTGAAAATTGTAAATTTCCAATTTCAACCAAACATGCTAGAAATGCTCCAATTGAGCTAATTAGCTTATTGTGAGAATATTACAAACGTCTGACAACACTGAAAAATGTAAATTTCCAATTTCAACCGAAGAAGCTAGAAATGCTCCAATTGAGCTAATTAGCTTATTGAGAGAATATTGCAATTGTTTGACAAAAGTGAAAAATGTAAATTTCCAATTTCAACCAAACGTGCTAGAAATGCCCCAATTGAGCTAATTAGCTTATTGTGAGAATATTACAAACGTCTGACAACACTGAAAAATGTAAATTTCCAATTTCAACCAAACATGCTAGAAATGCTCCAATTGAGCTAATTAGCTTATTGTGAGAATATTGCAATTGTCTGACAAAAGTGAAAAATGTAAATTTCCAATTTCAACCAAACATGCTAGAAATGCTCCAATTGAGCTAATTAGCTTATTGTGAGAATATTACAAACGTCTGACAACACTGAAAAATGTAAATTTCCAATTTCAACCAAACATGCTAGAAATGCTCCAATTGAGCTCATTAGCTTATTGTGAGAATATTGCAATTGTCTGACAAAAGTGAAAAATGTAAATTTCCAACTTCAAAAAAACATGCTAGAAATGCTCAAATTGCGCAAATAAGCCTACTGTAAGAATTTTACAAACGTCTGACAAAACTGAAAAATGTAAATTTCCAATTTCAACCAAACATGCTAGAAATGCTCCAATTGAGCTAATTAGCTTATTGTGAGAATATTACAAACGTCTGACAAAACTGAAAAATGTAGATTTCCAATTTCAACCAAACATGCTAGAAATGCTCCAATTGAGCTAATTAGCTTATTGTGAGAATATTACAAACGTCTGACAACACTGAAAAATGTAAATTTCCAATTTCAACCAAACATGCTAGAAATGCTCCAATTGAGCTAATTAGCTTATTGAGAGAATATTGCATTTGTTTGACAAAAGTGAAAAATGTAAATTTCCAATTTCAACCAAACGTGCTAGAAATGCTTCAATTGAGCTAATTAGCTTATTGTGAGAATATTACAAACGTCTGACGAAAGTGAAAAATGTAAAATTCTAATTTCAACCGAACATGCTAGAAATGCTCCAATTGAGCTAATTAGCTTATTGTGAGAATATTACAATTGTATGACAAAAGTGAAAAATGTAAATTTCCAATTTCAACCAAACATGCTAGAAATGCTCCAATTGAGCTAATTAGCTTATTGTGAGAATATTACAAACGTCTAACAAAATTGAAAAATGTAAATTTCCAATTTCAACCAAACGTGCTAGAAATGATCCAATTGAGCTAATTAGCTTATTGTGAGAATATTACAAACGTCTGACAAAAGTGAAAAATGTAAATTTCCAATTTCAACCGAACATGCTAGAAATGCTCCCATTGAGCTAATTAGCTTATTGAGAGAATATTGCAATTGTTTGACAAAAGTGAAAAATGTAAAATTCCAATTTCAACCAAACGTGCTAGAAATGCTCCAATTGAGCTAATTAGCTTATTGTGAGAATATTACAAACGTCTGACAAAAGTGAAAAATGTAAATTTCCAATTTCAACCAAACATGCTAGAAATGCTCCAATTGAGCTAATTAGCTTATTGTGAGAATATTGCAATTGTCTGACAAAAGTGAAAAAAGTAAATTTCCAATTTCAACCAAACATGCTAGAAATGCTCAAATTGCGCAAATAAGCCTACTGTAAGAATTTTACAAACGTCTGACAAAACTGAAAAATGTAACTTTCCAATTTCAACCAAACATGCTAAAAATTTTCTAATTGAGCTAATTAGCTTATTGTGAGAATATTACAAACGTCTGACAACACTGAAAAATGTAAATTTCTAATTTCAACCAAACTTGCTAGAAATGCTTCAAATGAGCTAATTAGCTTATTGAGAGAATATTGCAATTGTCTGACAAAAGTGAAAAATGTAAATTTCCAACTTCAACCCAACATGCTAGAAATGCTCCAATTGAGCTAATTAGCTTATTGTGAGAATATTGCAATTGTCTGACAAAAGTGTAAAATGTAAATTTCCAATTTCATCCAAACATGCTAGAATTGCTCCAATTGAGCTAATTAGCTTACTGTGAGATTATTGCAATTGTCTGACAAAAGTGAAAATTGTAAATTTCCAATTTCAACCAAACATGCTAGAAATGCTCCAATTGAGCTAATTAGCTTATTGTGAGAATATTACAAACGTCTGACAACACTGAAAAATGTAAATTTCCAATTTCAACCGAAGATGCTAGAAATGCTCCAATTGAGCTAATTAGCTTATTGAGAGAATATTGCAATTGTTTGACAAAAGTGAAAAATGTAAATTTCCAATTTCAACCAAACGTGCTAGAAATGCCCCAATTGAGCTAATTAGCTTATTGTGAGAATATTACAAACGTCTGACAAAAGTGAAAAATGTAAATTTCCAATTTCAACCAAACATGCTACAAATGCTCCAATTGAGCTAATTAGCTTATTGTGAGAATATTGCAATTGTCTGACAAAAGTGAAAAATGTAAATTTCCAATTTCAACCAAACATGCTAGAAATGCTCCAATTGAGCTAATTAGCTTATTGTGAGAATATTGCAATTGTCTGACAGAAGTGAAAAATGTAAATTTGCAATTTCAACCAAACATGCTAGAAATGCTCCAATTTAGCTAATTAGCTTATTGTGAGAATATTACAAACGTCTGACAACACTGAAAAATGTAAATTTCCAATTTCAATCAAACATGCTAGAAATGCTCCAATTGAGCTAATTAGCTTATTGTGAGAATATTACAAACGTCTGACAACACTGAAAAATGTAAATTTCAAATTTCAACCAAACATGCTAGAAATGCTCCAATTGAGCTAATTAGCTTATTGTGAGAATATTACAAACGTCTGACAACACTGAAAAATGTAAATTTCAAATTTCAACCAAACATGCTAGAAATGCTCCAATTGAGCTAATTAGCTTATTGTGAGAATATTACAATTGTATGACAAAAGTGAAAAATGTAAATTTCCAATTTCAACCAAACATGCTAGAAATGCTCCAATTGAGCTAATTAGCTTATTGTGAGAATATTACAAACGTCTAACAAAATTGAAAAATGTAAATTTCCAATTTCAACCAAACGTGCTAGAAATGATCCAATTGAGCTAATTAGCTTATTGTGAGAATATTACAAACGTCTGACAAAAGTGAAAAATGTAAATTTCCAATTTCAACCGAACATGCTAGAAATGCTCCCATTGAGCTAATTTGCTTATTGAGAGAATATTGCAATTGTTTGACAAAAGTGAAAAATGTAAAATTCCAATTTCAACCAAACGTGCTAGAAATGCTCCAATTGAGCTAATTAGCTTATTGTGAGAATATTACAAACGTCTGACAAAAGTGAAAAATGTAAATTTCCAATTTCAACCAAACATGCTAGAAATGCTCCAATTGAGCTAATTAGCTTATTGTGAGAATATTGCAATTGTCTGACAAAAGTGAAAAAAGTAAATTTCCAATTTCAACCAAACATGCTAGAAATGCTCAAATTGCGCAAATAAGCCTACTGTAAGAATTTTACAAACGTCTGACAAAACTGAAAAATGTAACTTTGCAATTTCAACCAAACATGCTAAAAATGTTCCAATTGAGCTAATTAGCTTATTGTGAGAATATTACAAACGTCTGACAACACTGAAAAATGTAAATTTCTAATTTCAACCAAACTTGCTAGAAATGCTTCAAATGAGCTAATTAGCTTATTGAGAGAATATTGCAATTGTCTGACAAAAGTGAAAAATGTAAATTTCCAACTTCAACCCAACATGCTAGAAATGCTCCAATTGAGCTAATTAGCTTATTGTGAGAATATTGCAATTGTCTGACAAAAGTGTAAAATGTAAATTTCCAATTTCAACCAAACATGCTAGAATTGCTCCAATTGAGCTAATTAGCTTACTGTGAGATTATTGCAATTGTCTGACAAAAGTGAAAATTGTAAATTTCCAATTTCAACCAAACATGCTAGAAATGCTCCAATTGAGCTAATTAGCTTATTGTGAGAATATTACAAACGTCTGACAACACTGAAAAATGTAAATTTCCAATTTCAACCGAAGAAGCTAGAAATGCTCCAATTGAGCTAATTAGCTTATTGAGAGAATATTGCAATTGTTTGACAAAAGTGAAAAATGTAAATTTCCAATTTCAACCAAACGTGCTAGAAATGCCCCAATTGAGCTAATTAGCTTATTGTGAGAATATTACAAACGTCTGACAACACTGAAAAATGTAAATTTCCAATTTCAACCAAACATGCTAGAAATGCTCCAATTGAGCTAATTAGCTTATTGTGAGAATATTGCAATTGTCTGACAAAAGTGAAAAATGTAAATTTCCAATTTCAACCAAACATGCTAGAAATGCTCCAATTGAGCTAATTAGCTTATTGTGAGAATATTACAAACGTCTGACAACACTGAAAAATGTAAATTTCCAATTTCAACCAAACATGCTAGAAATGCTCCAATTGAGCTCATTAGCTTATTGTGAGAATATTGCAATTGTCTGACAAAAGTGAAAAATGTAAATTTCCAACTTCAACCAAACATGCTAGAAATGCTCAAATTGCGCAAATAAGCCTACTGTAAGAATTTTACAAACGTCTGACAAAACTGAAAAATGTAAATTTCCAATTTCAACCAAACATGCTAGAAATGCTCCAATTGAGCTAATTAGCTTATTGTGAGAATATTACAAACGTCTGACAAAACTGAAAAATGTAGATTTCCAATTTCAACCAAACATGCTAGAAATGCTCCAATTGAGCTAATTAGCTTATTGTGAGAATATTACAAACGTCTGACAACACTGAAAAATGTAAATTTCCAATTTCAACCAAACATGCTAGAAATGCTCCAATTGAGCTAATTAGCTTATTGAGAGAATATTGCATTTGTTTGACAAAAGTGAAAAATGTAAATTTCCAATTTCAACCAAACGTGCTAGAAATGCTTCAATTGAGCTAATTAGCTTATTGTGAGAATATTACAAACGTCTGACGAAAGTGAAAAATGTAAAATTCTAATTTCAACCGAACATGCTAGAAATGCTCCAATTGAGCTATTTAGCTTATTGAGAGAATATTGCAATTGTTTGACAAAAGTGAAAAATGTAAATTTCCAATTTCAACCAAACGTGCTAGAAATGCTCCAATTGAGCTAATTAGCTTATTGTGAGAATATTACAAACGTCTGACAAAAGTGAAAAATGTAAATTTCAAATTTCAACCAAACATGCTAGAAATGCTCCAATTGAGCTAATTAGCTTATTGTGAGAATATTACAATTGTATGACAAAAGTGAAAAATGTAAATTTCCAATTTCAACCAAACATGCTAGAAATGCTCCAATTGAGCTAATTAGCTTATTGTGAGAATATTACAAACGTCTAACAAAATTGAAAAATGTAAATTTCCAATTTCAACCAAACGTGCTAGAAATGATCCAATTGAGCTAATTAGCTTATTGTGAGAATATTACAAACGTCTGACAAAAGTGAAAAATGTAAATTTCCAATTTCAACCGAACATGCTAGAAATGCTCCCATTGAGCTAATTAGCTTATTGAGAGAATATTGCAATTGTTTGACAAAAGTGAAAAATGTAAAATTCCAATTTCAACCAAACGTGCTAGAAATGCTCCAATTGAGCTAATTAGCTTATTGTGAGAATATTACAAACGTCTGACAAAAGTGAAAAATGTAAATTTCCAATTTCAACCAAACATGCTAGAAATGCTCCAATTGAGCTAATTAGCTTATTGTGAGAATATTGCAATTGTCTGACAAAAGTGAAAAAAGTAAATTTCCAATTTCAACCAAACATGCTAGAAATGCTCAAATTGCGCAAATAAGCCTACTGTAAGAATTTTACAAACGTCTGACAAAACTGAAAAATGTAACTTTCCAATTTCAACCAAACATGCTAAAAATTTTCCAATTGAGCTAATTAGCTTATTGTGAGAATATTACAAACGTCTGACAACACTGAAAAATGTAAATTTCTAATTTCAACCAAACTTGCTAGAAATGCTTCAAATGAGCTAATTAGCTTATTGAGAGAATATTGCAATTGTCTGACAAAAGTGAAAAATGTAAATTTCCAACTTCAACCCAACATGCTAGAAATGCTCCAATTGAGCTAATTAGCTTATTGTGAGAATATTGCAATTGTCTGACAAAAGTGTAAAATGTAAATTTCCAATTTCAACCAAACATGCTAGAATTGCTCCAATTGAGCTAATTAGCTTACTGTGAGATTATTGCAATTGTCTGACAAAAGTGAAAATTGTAAATTTCCAATTTCAACCAAACATGCTAGAAATGCTCCAATTGAGCTAATTAGCTTATTGTGAGAATATTACAAACGTCTGACAACACTGAAAAATGTAAATTTCCAATTTCAACCGAAGATGCTAGAAATGCTCCAATTGAGCTAATTAGCTTATTGAGAGAATATTGCAATTGTTTGACAAAAGTGAAAAATGTAAATTTCCAATTTCAACCAAACGTGCTAGAAATGCCCCAATTGAGCTAATTAGCTTATTGTGAGAATATTACAAACGTCTGACAAAAGTGAAAAATGTAAATTTCCAATTTCAACCAAACATGCTACAAATGCTCCAATTGAGCTAATTAGCTTATTGTGAGAATATTGCAATTGTCTGACAAAAGTGAAAAATGTAAATTTCCAATTTCAACCAAACATGCTAGAAATGCTCCAATTGAGCTAATTAGCTTATTGTGAGAATATTGCAATTGTCTGACAGAAGTGAAAAATGTAAATTTGCAATTTCAACCAAACATGCTAGAAATGCTCCAATTTAGCTAATTAGCTTATTGTGAGAATATTACAAACGTCTGACAACACTGAAAAATGTAAATTTCCAATTTCAATCAAACATGCTAGAAATGCTCCAATTGAGCTAATTAGCTTATTGTGAGAATATTGCAATTGTCTGAGCAAAGTGAAAAAAGTAAATTTCCAATTTCAACCAAACATGCTAGAAATGCTCAAATTGCGCAAATAAGCCTACTGTAAGAATTTTACAAACGTCTGACAAAACTGAAAAATGTAAATTTCCAATTTCAACCAAACATGCTAGAAATGCTCCAATTGAGCTAATTAGCTTATTGTGAGAATATTACAAACGTCTGACAAAACTGAAAAATGTAGATTTCCAATTTCAACCAAACATGCTAGAAATGCTCCAATCGAGCTAATTAGCTTATTGTGAGAATATTACAAACGTCTGACAACACTGAAAAATGTACATTTCCAATTTCAACCCAACGTGCTAGAAATGCCCCAATTGAGCTAATTAGCTTATTGTGAGAATATTACAAACGTCTGACCACACTGAAAAATGTAAATTTCCAATTTCAACCGAAGATGCTAGAAATGCTCCAATTGAGCTAATTAGCTTATTGTGAGAATATTGCAATTGTCTGACAAAAGTGAAAAATTTAAATTTCCAATTTCAACCAAACGTGCTAGAAATGCTCCAATTGAGCTAATTAGCTTATTGTGAGAATATTACAAACGTCTGACAAAAGTGAAAAATGTAAATTTCCAATTTCAACCAAACATGCTAGAAATGCTCCAATTGAGCTAATTAGCTTATTGAGAGAATATTGCAATTGTTTGACAAAAGTGAAAAATGTAAATTTCCAATTTCAACCAAACATGCTAGAAATGCTCCAATTGAGCTAATTAGCTTATTGAAAGAATATTGCAATTGTTTGACAAAAGTGAAAAATGTAAATTTCCAATTTCAACCAAACGTGCTAGAAATGCTCCAATTTCGCTAATTAGCTTATTGTGAAAATATTACAAACGTCTGACAAAAGTGAAAAATGCAAATTTCCAATTTCAACCAAACATGCTAGAAATGCTCCAATTGAGCTAATTAGCTTATTGTGAGAATATTGCAATTGTCTGACAAAAGTGAAAAATGTAAAATTCCAGTTTCAACCAAACATGCTAGAAATGCTCCAATTGAACTAATTAGCTTATTGTGAGAATATTACAAACGTCTAACAAAATTGAAAAATGTAAATTTCCAATTTCAACCAAACATGCTAGAAATGCTCCAATTGAGCTAATTAGCTTATTGTGAGAATATTGCAATTGTCTGACAAAAGTGAAAAATGTAAATTTCCAATTTCAACCAAACATGCTAGAAATGCTCAAATTGCGCAAATAAGCCTACTGTAAAAATTTTACAAACGTCTGACAAAACTGAAAAATGTAAATTTCCAATTTCAACCAAACATGCTAGAAATGCTCCAATTTAGCTAATTAGCTTAATGTGAGAATATTACAAACGTCTGACAACACTGAAAAATGTAAATTTCCAATTTCAACCAAACATGCTAGAAATGCTCCAATTGAGCTAATTAGCTTATTGTGAGAATATTGCAATTGTCTGACAAAAGTGAAAAATGTAAAATTCCAGTTTCAACCAAACATGCTAGAAGTGCTCCAATTGAACTAATTAGCTTATTGTGAGAATATTACAAACGTCTAACAAAATTGAAAAATGTAAATTTCCAATTTCAACCAAACATGCTAAAAATGCTCCAATTGAGCTAATTAGCTTATTGTGAGAATATTACAAACGTCTGACAACACTGAAAAATGTAAATTTCTAATTTCAACCAAACATGCTAGAAATGCTCCAAATGAGCTAATTAGCTTATTGAGAGAATATTGCAATTGTCTGACAAAAGTGAAAAATGTAAATTTCCAATTTCAACCAAACATGCTAGAAATGCTCCAATTGAGCTAATTAGCTTATTGAGAGAATATTGCAATTGTCTGACAAAAGTGAAAAATGTAAATTTCCAATTTCAACCAAACATGCTAGAAATGCTCCAATTGACCTAATTAGCTTATTGTGAGAATATTACAAACGTCTGACAACACTGAAAAATGTAAATTTCCAATTTCAACCCAACATGCTAGAAAAGCTCCAATTGAGCTAATTAGCTTATTGTGAGAATATTGCAATTGTCTGACAAAAGTGAAAAATGTAAATTTCCAATTTCAACCAAACATGCTAGAAATGCTCCAATTGAGCTAATTAGCTTATTGTGAGAATATTACAAACGTCTGACAACACTGAAAAATGTAAATTTCCAATTTCAACCAAACATGCTAGAAATGCTCCAATTGAGCTAATTAGCTTATTGGGAGAATATTACAAACGTCTGACAACACTGAAAAATGTAAATTTCCAATTTCAACCAAACATGCTAGAAATGCTCCAATTGAGCTAATTAGCTTATTGAGAGAATATTGCAATTGTTTGACAAAAGTGAAAAATGTAAATTTCCAATTTCAACCAAACATGCTAGAAATGCTCCAATTGAGCTAATTAGCTTATTGTGAGAATATTACAAACGTCTGACTAAAGTGAAAAATGTAAAATTCCAATTTCAACCGAACATGCTAGAAATGCTCCAATTGAGCTAATTAGCTTATTGTGAGAATATTACAATTGTCTGACAAAAGTGAAAAATGTAAATTTCCAATTTCAACCAAACATGCTAGAAATGCTCCAATTGAGCTAATTAGCTTATTGTGAGAATATTACAAACGTCTAACAAAATTGAAAAATGTAAATTTCCAATTTCAACCGAACATGCTAGAAATGCTCCTATTGAGCTAATTAGCTTATTGAGAGAATATTGCAATTGCTTGACAAAAGTGAAAAATGTAAAATTCCAATTTCAACCAAACGTGCTAGAAATGCTCCAATTGAGCTAATTAGCTTATTGTGAGAATATTACAAACGTCTGACACAAGTGAAAAATGTAAATTTCTAATTTCAACCAAACATGCTAGAAATGCTCCAATTGAGCTAATTAGCTTATTGTGAGAATATTGCAATTGTCTGACAAAAGTGAAAAATGTAAATTTCCAATTTCAACCAAACATGCTAGAAATGCTCCAATTGAGCTAATTAGCTTATTGTGAGAATATTGCAATTGTCTGACAGAAGTGAAAAGTGTAAATTTGCAATTTCAACCAAACATGCTAGAATTGCTCCAATTTAGCTAATTAGCTTATTGTGAGAATATTACAAACGTCTGACAACACTGAAAAATGTAAATTTCCAATTTCAACCAAACATGCTAGAAATGCTCCAATTGAGCTAATTAGCTTATTGTGAGAATATTGCAATTGTCTGACAAAAGTGAAAAAAGTAAATTTCCAATTTCAACCAAACATGCTAGAAATGCTCAAATTGCGCAAATAAGCCTACTGTAAGAATTTTACAAACGTCTGACAACACTGAAAAATGTAAATTTCCAATTTCAACCGAAGATGCTAGAAATGCTCCAATTGAGCTAATTAGCTTATTGAGAGAATATTGCAATTGTTTGACAAAAGTGAAAAATGTAAATTTCCAATTTCAACCAAACGTGCTAGAAATGCCCCAATTGAGCTAATTAGCTTATTGTGAGAATATTACATACGTCTGACAAAAGTGAAAAATGTAAATTTCCAATTTCAACCAAACATGCTAGAAATGCTCCAAATGAGCTAATTAGCTTATTGAGAGAATATTGCAATTGTCTGACAAAAGTGAAAAATGTAAATTTCCAACTTCAACCAAACATGCTAGAAATGCTCCAATTGAGCTAATTAGCTTATTGTGAGAATATTGCAATTGTCTGACAAAAGTGAAAAATGTAAATTTCCAATTTCAACCAAACATGCTAGAATTGCTCCAATTGAGCTAATTAGCTTACTGTGAGATTATTGCAATTGTCTGACAAAAGTGAAAATTGTAAATTTCCAATTTCAACCAAACATGCTAGAAATGCTCCAATTGAGCTAATCAGCTTATTGTGAGAATATTACAAACGTCTGACAACACTGAAAAAAGTAAATTTCCAATTTCAACCGAAGATGCTAGAAATGCTCCAATTGAGCTAATTAGCTTATTGAGAGAATATTGCAATTGTTTGACAAAAGTGAAAAATGTAAAATTCCAATTTCAACCAAACGTGCTAGAAATGCTCCAATTGAGTTAATTAGCTTATTGTGAGAATATTACATACGTCAGACAAAAGTGAAAAATGTAAATTTCCAATTTCAACCAAACATGCTAGAAATGCTCCAATTGAGCTAATTAGCTTATTGTGAGAATATTGCAATTGTCTGACAAAAGTGAAAAATGTAAATTTCCAATTTCAACCAAACATGCTAGAAATGCTCCAATTGAGCTAATTAGCTTATTGTGAGAATATTGCATTTGTCTGACAGAAGTGAAAAATGTAAATTTGCAATTTCAACCAAACATGCTAGAAATGCTCCAATTTAGCTAATTAGCTTATTGTGAGAATATTACAAACGTCT
Organism: Watersipora subatra; assembly: GCF_963576615.1. NCBI lineage: Eukaryota > Metazoa > Bryozoa > Gymnolaemata > Cheilostomatida > Watersiporidae > Watersipora > Watersipora subatra. Next base: position 205,053 of record NW_027045352.1, on the reverse strand, counting down.
GACAACACTGAAAAATGTAAATTTCCAATTTCAATCAAACATGCTAGAAATGCCCCAATTGAGCTAATTAGCTTATTGTGAGAATATTGCAATTGTCTGACAAAAGTGAAAAAAGTAAATTTCCAATTTCAACCAAACATGCTAGAAATGCTCAAATTGCGCAAATAAGCCTACTGTAAGAATTTTACAAACGTCTGACAAAACTGAAAAATGTAAATTTCCAATTTCAACCAAACATGCTAGAAATGCTCCAATTGAGCTAATTAGCTTATTGTGAGAATATTACAAACGTCTGACAAAACTGAAAAATGTAGATTTCCAATTTCAACCAAACATGCTAGAAATGCTCCAATTGAGCTAATTAGCTTATTGTGAGAATATTGCAATTGTCTGACAAAAGTGAAAATTGCAAATTTCCAATTTCAACTAAACATGCTAGAAATGCTCCAATTGAGCTAATTAGCTTATTGTGAGAATATTACAAACGTCTGACAAAACTGAAAAATGTAAATTTCCAATTTCATCCAAACGTGCTAGAAATGCCCCAATTGAGCTAATTAGCTTATTGTGAGAATATTACAAGTGTCTGACAAAAGTGAAAAATGTAAATTTCCAATTTCAACCAAACATGCTAGAAATGCTCCAATTGAGCTAATTACCTTATTGTGAGAATATTACAATTGTCTGACAAAAGTGAAAAATGTAAATTTCCAATTTCAACCAAACATGCTAGAAAAGCTCCAATTGAGCTAATTAGCTTATTGTGAGAACATTACAAACGTCTAACAAAATTGAAATGTAAATTTCCAATTTCAACCAAACATGCTAGAAATGCTCCAATTGAGCTAATTAGCTTATTGTGAGATTATTGCAATTGTCTGACAGAAGTGAAAAATGTAAATTTCCAATTTCAACCAAACATGCTAGAAACGCTCCAATTGAGCTAATTAGCTTATTGTGAGAATATTGCAATTGTCTGACAAAAGTGAAAAATGTAAATTTCCAACTTCAACCAAACGTGCTAGAAATGCTCCAATTGAGCTAATTAGCTTATTGTGAGAATATTACAAACGTCTGACAAAAGTGAAAAATGTAAATTTCCAATTTCAACCAAACATGCTAGAAATGCTCCAATTGAGCTAATTAGCTTATTGTGAGAATATTGCAATTGTCTGACAAAAGTGAAAAATGTAAATTTCCAATTTCAACCAAACATGCTAGAAATGCTCAAATTGAGCTAATTAGCTTATTGTGAGAATATTGCAATTGTCTGACAGAAGTGAAAAATGTAAATTTGCAATTTCAACCAAACATGCTAAAAATGCTCCAATTGAGCTAATTAGCTTATTGTGAGAATATTACAAACGTCTGACAACACTGAAAAATGTAAATTTCTAATTTCAACCAAACATGCTAGAAATGCTCCAAATGAGCTAATTAGCTTATTGTGAGGATATTACAAACGTCTGACAACACTGAAAAATGTAAATTTCCAATTTCAACCAAACGTGCTAGAAATGCTCCAATTGAGCTAATTAGCTTATTGTGAGAATATTGCAATTGTCTGACAAAAGTGAAAAATGTAAATTTCCAATTTCAACCAAACATGCTAGAATTGCTCCAATTGAGCTAATTAGCTTACTGTGAGATTATTGCAATTGTCTGACAAAAGTGAAAGTTGTAAATTTCCAATTTCAACCAAACATGCTAGAAATGCTCCAATTGAGCTAATTAGCTTATTGTGAGGATATTACAAACGTCTGACAACACTGAAAAATGTAAATTTCCAATTTCAACCAAACGTGCTAGAAATGCTCCAATTGAGCTAATTAGCTTATTGTGAGAATATTACAAACGTCTGACAAAAGTGAAAAATGTAAATTTCCAATTTCAACCAAACATGCTAGAAATGCTCCAATTGAGCTAATTAGCTTATTGAGAGAATATTGCAATTGTTTGACAAAAGTGAAAAATGTAAACTTCCAATTTCAACCAAACATGCTAGAAATGCTCCAATTGAGCTAATTAGCTTATTGAGAGAATATTGCAATTGTTTGACAAAAGTGAAAAATGTAAATTTCCAAATTCAACCAAACATGCTAGAAATGCTCCAATTGAGCTAATTAGCTTATTGAGAGAATATTGCAATTGTCTGACAAAAGTGAAAAATGTAAATTTCCAATTTCAACTAAACATGCTAGAAATGCTCCAATTGAGCTAATTAGCTTATTGTGAGAATATTACAAACGTCTGACAAAACTGAAAAATGTAAATTTCCAATTTCATCCAAACGTGCTAGAAATGCTCCAATTGAGCTAATTAGCTTATTGTGAGAATATTACAAACGTCTGACAAAACTGAAAAATGTAGATTTCCAATTTCAACCAAACATGCTAGAAATGCTCCAATTGAGCTAATTAGCTTATTGTGAGAATATTGCAATTGTCTGACAAAAGTGAAAATTGTAAATTTCCAATTTCAACTAAACATGCTAGAAATGCTCCAATTGAGCTAATTAGCTTATTGTGAGAATATTACAAACGTCTGACAAAACTGAAAAATGTAAATTTCCAATTTCATCCAAACGTGCTAGAAATGCCCCAATTGAGCTAATTAGCTTATTGTGAGAATATTACAAGTGTCTGACAAAAGTGAAAAATGTAAATTTCCAATTTCAACCAAACATGCTAGAAATGCTCCAATTGAGCTAATTAGCTTATTGTGAGAATATTACAATTGTCTGACAAAAGTGAAAAATGTAAATTTCCAATTTCAACCAAACATGCTAGAAAAGCTCCAATTGAGCTAATTAGCTTATTGTGAGAACATTACAAACGTCTAACAAATTGAAATGTAAATTTCCAATTTCAACCAAACATGCTAGAAATGCTCCAATTGAGCTAATTAGCTTATTGTGAGAATATTGCAATTGTCTGACAGAAGTGAAAAATGTAAATTTCCAATTTCAACCAAACATGCTAGAAACGCTCCAATTGAGCTAATTAGCTTATTGTGAGAATATTGCAATTGTCTGACAAAAGTGAAAAATGTAAATTTCCAACTTCAACCAAACGTGCTAGAAATGCTCCAATTGAGCTAATTAGCTTATTGTGAGAATATTACAAACGTCTGACAAAAGTGAAAAATGTAAATTTCCAATTTCAACCAAACATGCTAGAAATGCTCCAATTGAGCTAATTAGCTTATTGTGAGAATATTGCAATTGTCTGACAAAAGTGAAAAATGTAAATTTCCAATTTCAACCAAACATGCTAGAAATGCTCAAATTGAGCTAATTAGCTTATTGTGAGAATATTGCAATTGTCTGACAGAAGTGAAAAATGTAAATTTGCAATTTCAACCAAACATGCTAAAAATGCTCCAATTGAGCTAATTAGCTTATTGTGAGAATATTACAAACGTCTGACAACACTGAAAAATGTAAATTTCTAATTTCAACCAAACATGCTAGAAATGCTCCAAATGAGCTAATTAGCTTATTGTGAGGATATTACAAACGTCTGACAACACTGAAAAATGTAAATTTCCAATTTCAACCAAACGTGCTAGAAATGCTCCAATTGAGCTAATTAGCTTATTGTGAGAATATTGCAATTGTCTGACAAAAGTGAAAAATGTAAATTTCCAATTTCAACCAAACATGCTAGAATTGCTCCAATTGAGCTAATTAGCTTACTGTGAGATTATTGCAATTGTCTGACAAAAGTGAAAGTTGTAAATTTCCAATTTCAACCAAACATGCTAGAAATGCTCCAATTGAGCTAATTAGCTTATTGTGAGGATATTACAAACGTCTGACAACACTGAAAAATGTAAATTTCCAATTTCAACCAAACGTGCTAGAAATGCTCCAATTGAGCTAATTAGCTTATTGTGAGAATATTACAAACGTCTGACAAAAGTGAAAAATGTAAATTTCCAATTTCAACCAAACATGCTAGAAATGCTCCAATTGAGCTAATTAGCTTATTGAGAGAATATTGCAATTGTTTGACAAAAGTGAAAAATGTAAACTTCCAATTTCAACCAAACATGCTAGAAATGCTCCAATTGAGCTAATTAGCTTATTGAGAGAATATTGCAATTGTTTGACAAAAGTGAAAAATGTAAATTTCCAAATTCAACCAAACATGCTAGAAATGCTCCAATTGAGCTAATTAGCTTATTGAGAGAATATTGCAATTGTCTGACAAAAGTGAAAAATGTAAATTTCCAATTTCAACCAAACATGCTAGAAATGCCCCAATTGAGCTAATTAGCTTATTGTGAGAATATTACAAACGTCTGACAACACTGAAAAATGTAAATTTCTAATTTCAACCAAACATGCTAGAAATGCTCCAAATGAGCTAATTAGCTTATTGAGAGAATATTGCAATTGTCTGACAAAAGTGAAAAATGTAAATTTCCAATTTCAACCAAACATGCTAGAAATGCTCCAATTGAGCTAATTAGCTTATTGAGAGAATATTGCAATTGTCTGACAAAAGTGAAAAATGTAAATTTCCAATTTCAACCAAACATGCTAGAAATGCTCCAATTGAGCTAATTAGCTTATTGTGAGAATATTACAAACGTCTGACAACACTGAAAAATGTAAATTTCCAATTTCAACCAAACATGCTAGAAAAGCTCCAATTGAGCTAATTAGCTTATTGTGAGAATATTGCAATTGTCTGACAAAAGTGAAAAATGTAAATTTCCAATTTCAACCAAACATGCTAGAAATGCTCCAATTGAGCTAATTAGCTTATTGTGAGAATATTACAAACGTCTGACAACACTGAAAAATGTAAATTTCCAATTTCAACCAAACATGCTAAAAATGCTCCAATTGAGCTAATTAGCTTATTGGGAGAATATTACAAACGTCTGACAACACTGAAAAATGTAAATTTCCAATTTCAACCAAACATGCTAGAAATGCTCCAATTGAGCTAATTAGCTTATTGAGAGAATATTGCAATTGTTTGACAAAAGTGAAAAATGTAAATTTCCAATTTCAACCAAACATGCTAGAAATGCTCCAATTGAGCTAATTAGCTTATTGTGAGAATATTACAAACGTCTGACGAAAGTGAAAAATGTAAAATTCCAATTTCAACCGAACATGCTAGAAATGCTCCAATTGAGCTAATTAGCTTATTGAGAGAATATTGCAATTGTTTGACAAAAGTGAAAAATGTAAATTTCCAATTTTAACCAAACGTGCTAGAAATGCTCCAATTGAGCTAATTAGCTTATTGTGAGAATATTACAAACGTCTGACAAAAGTGAAAAATGTAAATTTCCAATTTCAACCAAACATGCTAGAAATGCTCCAATTGAGCTAATTAGCTTATTGTGAGAATATTACAATTGTCTGACAAAAGTGAAAAATGTAAATTTCCAATTTCAACCAAACATGCTAGAAATGCTCCAATTGAGCTAATTAGCTTATTGTGAGAATATTACAAACGTCTAACAAAATTGAAAAATGTAAATTTCCAATTTCAACCAAACATGCTAGAAATGCTCCAATTGAGCTAATTAGCTTATTGTGAGAATATTGCAATTGTCTGACAAAAGTGAAAAATGTAAATTTCCAATTTCAACCAAACGTGCTAGAAATGCTCCAATTGAGCTAATTAGCTTATTGTGAGAATATTACAAACGTCTGACAAAAGTGAAAAATGTAAATTTCCAATTTCAACCGAACATGCTAGAAATGCTCCTTATGAGCTAATTAGCTTATTGAGAGAATATTGCAATTGCTTGACAAAAGTGAAAAATGTAAAATTCCAATTTCAACCAAACGTGCTAGAAATGCTCCAATTGAGCTAATTAGCTTATTGTGAGAATATTACAAACGTCTGACAAAAGTGAAAAATGTAAATTTCTAATTTCAACCAAACATGCTAGAAATGCTCCAATTGAGCTAATTAGCTTATTGTGAGAATATTGCAATTGTCTGACAAAAGTGAAAAATGTAAATTTCCAATTTCAACCAAACATGCTAGAAATGCTCCAATTGAGCTAATTAGCTTATTGTGAGAATATTGCAATTGTCTGACAGAAGTGAAAAATGTAAATTTGCAATTTCAACCAAACATGCTAGAAATGCTCCAATTTAGCTAATTAGCTTATTGTGAGAATATTACGAACGTCTGACAACACTGAAAAATGTAAATTTCCAATTTCAACCAAACATGCTAGAAATGCTCCAATTGAGCTAATTAGCTTATTGTGAGAATATTGCAATTGTCTGACAAAAGTGAAAAAAGTAAATTTCCAATTTCAACCAAACATGCTAGAAATGCTCAAATTGCGCCAATAAGCCTACTGTAAGAATTTTACAAACGTCTGACAAAACTGAAAAATGTAAATTTCCAATTTCAACCAAACATGCTAAAAATGCTCCAATTGAGCTAATTAGCTTATTGTGAGAATATTACAAACGTCTGACAACACTGAAAAATGTAAATTTCTAATTTCAACCAAACATGCTAGAAATGCTCCAAATGAGCTAATTAGCTTATTGAGAGAATATTGCAATTGTCTGACAAAAGTGAAAAATGTAAATTTCCAACTTCAACCAAACATGCTAGAAATGCTCCAATTGAGCTAATTAGCTCATTGTGAGAATATTGCAATTGTCTGACAAAAGTGAAAAATGTAAATTTCCAATTTCAACCAGACATGCTAGAATTGCTCCAATTGAGCTAATTAGCTTACTGTGAGATTATTGCAATTGTCAGACAAAAGTGAAAATTGTAAATTTCCAATTTCAACCAAACATGCTAGAAATGCTCCAATTGAGCTAATTAGCTTATTGTGAGAATATTACAAACGTCTGACAACACTGAAAAATGTAAATTTCCAATTTCAACCGAAGATGCTAGAAATGCTCCAATTGAGCTAATTAGCTTATTGAGAGAATATTGCAATTGTTTGACAAAAGTGAAAAATGTAAATTTCCAATTTCAACCAAACGTGCTAGAAATGCCCCAATTGAGCTAATTAGCTTATTGTGAGAATATTACATACGTCTGACAAAAGTGAAAAATGTAAATTTCCAATTTCAACCAAACATGCTAGAAATGCTCCAATTGAGCTAATTAGCTTATTGTGAGAATATTGCAATTGTCTGACAAAAGTGAAAAATGTAAATTTCCAATTTCAACCAAACATGCTAGAAATGCTCCAATTGAGCTAATTAGCTTATTGTGAGAATATTACAAACGTCTGACAACACTGAAAAATGTAAATTTCCAATTTCAATCAAACATGCTAGAAATGCTCCAATTGAGCTAATTAGCTTATTGTGAGAATATTGCAATTGTCTGACAAAAGTGAAAAAAGTAAATTTCCAATTTCAACCAAACATGCTAGAAATGCTCAAATTGTGCAAATAAGCCTACTGTAAGAATTTTACAAACGTCTGACAAAACTGAAAAATGTAAATTTCCAATTTCAACCAAACATGCTAGAAATGCTCCAATTGAGCTAATTAGCTTATTGTGAGAATATTACAAACGTCTGACGAAAGTAAAAAATGTAAAATTCCAATTTCAACCGAACATGCTAGAAATGCTCCAATTGAGCTAATTAGCTTATTGAGAGAATATTGCAATTGTTTGACAAAAGTGAAAAATGTAAATTTCCAATTTCAACCAAACATGCTAGAAATGCTCCAATTGAGCTAATTAGCTTATTGTGAGAATATTACAAACGTCTGACAAAAGTGAAAAATGTAAATTTCAAATTTCAACCAAACATGCTAGAAATGCTAAAATTGCGCAAATAAGCCCACTGTAAGAATTTTACAAACGTCTGACAAAACTGAAAAATGTAAATTTCCAATTTCAACCAAACATGCTAAAAATGCTCCAATTGAGCTAATTAGCTTATTGTGAGAATATTACAAACGTCTGACAACACTGAAAAATGTAAATTTCTAATTTCAACCAAACATGCTAGAAATGCTCCAAATGAGCTAATTAGCTTATTGAGAGAATATTGCAATTGTCTGACAAAAGTGAAAAATGTAAATTTCCAACTTCAACCAAACATGCTAGAAATGCTCCAATTGAGCTAATTAGCTTATTGTGAGAATATTGCAATTGTCTGACAAAAGTGAAAAATGTAAATTTCCAGTTTCAACCAAACATGCTAGAATTGCTCCAATTGAGCTAATTAGCTTACTGTGAGATTATTGCATTTGTCTGACAAAAGTGAAAATTGTAAATTTCCAATTTCAACCAAACATGCTAGAAATGCTCCAATTGAGCTAATCAGCTTATTGTGAGAATATTACAAACGTCTGACAACACTGAAAAATGTAAATTTCCAATTTCAACCGAAGATGCTAGAAATGCTCCAATTGAGCTAATTAGCTTATTGAGAGAATATTGCAATTGTTTGACAAAAGTGAAAAATGTAAATTTCCAATTTCAACCAAACGTGCTAGAAATGCTCCAATTGAGCTAATTAGCTTATTGTGAGAATATTACATACGTCAGACAAAAGTGAAAAATGTAAATTTCCAATTTCAACCAAACATGCTAGAAATGCTCCAATTGAGCTAATTAGCTTATTGTGAGAATATTGCAATTGTCTGACAAAAGTGAAAAATGTAAATTTCCAATTTCAACCAAACATGCTAGAAATGCTCCAATTGAGCTAATTAGCTTATTGTGAGAATATTGCAATTGTCTGACAGAAGTGAAAAATGTAAATTTGCAATTTCAACCAAACATGCTAGAAATGCTCCAATTTAGCTAATTAGCTTATTGTGAGAATATTACAAACGTCTGACAACACTGAAAAATGTAAATTTCCAATTTCAATCAAACATGCTAGAAATGCTCCAATTGAGCTAATTAGCTTATTGTGAGAATATTGCAATTGTCTGACAAAAGTGAAAAAAGTAAATTTCCAATTTCAACCAAACATGCTAGAAATGCTCAAATTGCGCAAATAAGCCTACTGTAAGAATTTTACAAACGTCTGACAAAACTGAAAAATGTAAATTTCCAATTTCAACCAAACATGCTAGAAATGCTCCAATTGAGCTAATTAGCTTATTGTGAGAATATTACAAACGTCTGACAAAACTGAAAAATGTAGATTTCCAATTTCAACCAAACATGCTAGAAATGCTCCAATTGAGCTAATTAGCTTATTGTGAGAATATTGCAATTGTCTGACAAAAGTGAAAATTGTAAATTTCCAATTTCAACTAAACATGCTAGAAATGCTCCAATTGAGCTAATTAGCTTATTGTGAGAATATTACAAACGTCTGACAAAACTGAAACATGTAAATTTCCAATTTCATCCAAACGTGCTAGAAATGCCCCAATTGAGCTAATTAGCTTATTGTGAGAATATTACAAACGTCTGACAAAAGTGAAAAATGTAAATTTCCAATTTCAACCAAACATGCTAGAAATGCTCCAATTGAGCTAATTAGCTTATTGTGAGAATATTACAATTGTCTGACAAAAGTGAAAAATGTAAATTTCCAATTTCAACCAAACATGCTAGAAAAGCTCCAATTGAGCTAATTAGCTTATTGTGAGAATATTACAAACGTCTAACAAAATTGAAAAGTGTAAATTTCCAATTTCAACCAAACATGCTAGAAATGCTCCAATTGAGCTAATTAGCTTATTGTGAGAATATTGCAATTGTCTGACAGAAGTGAAAAATGTAAATTTCCAATTTCAACCAAACATGCTAGAAATGCTCCAATTGAGCTAATTAGCTTATTGTGAGAATATTACAAACGTCTGACAAAAGTGAAAAATGTAAATTTCCAATTTCAACCAAACATGCTAGAAATGCTCCAATTAAGCTAATTAGCTTATTGTGAGAATATTGCAATTGTCTGACAAAAGTGAAAAATGTAAATTTCCAATTTCAACCAAACATGCTAGAAATGCTCAAATTGAGCTAATTAGCTTATTGTGAGAATATTGCAATTGTCTGACAGAAGTGAAAAATGTAAATTTGCAATTTCAACCAAACATGCTAAAAATGCTCCAATTGAGCTAATTAGCTTATTGTGAGAATATTACAAACGTCTGACAACACTGAAAAATGTAAATTTCTAATTTCAACCAAACATGCTAGAAATGCTCCAAATGAGCTAATTAGCTTATTGAGAGAATATTGCAATTGTCTGACAAAAGTGAAAAATGTAAATTTCCAATTTCAACTAAACGTGCTAGAAATGCTCCAATTGAGCTAATTAGCTTATTGTGAGAATATTGCAATTGTCTGACAAAAGTGAAAAATGTAAATTTCCAATTTCAACCAAACATGCTAGAATTGCTCCAATTGAGCTAATTAGCTTACTGTGAGATTATTGCAATTGTCTGACAAAAGTGAAAATTGTAAATTTCCAATTTCAACCAAACATGCTAGAAATGCACCAATTGAGCTAATTAGCTTATTGTGAGAATATTACAACTGTCTAACAAAATCGAAAAATGTAAATTTCCAATTTCAACCAAACGTGCTAGAAATGCTCCAATTGAGCTAATTAGCTTATTGTGAGAATATTACAAACGTCTGACAAAAGTGAAAAATGTAAATTTCCAATTTCAACCAAACATGCTAGAAATGCTCCAATTGAGCTAATTAGCTTATTGAGAGAATATTGCAATTGTTTGACAAAAGTGAAAAATGTAAATTTCCAATTTCAACCAAACATGCTAGAAATGCTCCAATTGAGCTAATTAGCTTATTGAGAGAATATTGCAATTGTTTGACAAAAGTGAAAAATGTAAATTTCCAAATTCAACCAAACGTGCTAGAAATGCCCCAATTGAGCTAATTAGCTTATTGTGAGAATATTACAAACGTCTGACAACACTGAAAAATGTAAATTTCCAATTTCAACCAAACATGCTAGAAATGCTCCAATTGAGCTAATTAGCTTATTGAGAGAATATTGCAATTGTCTGACAAAAGTGAAAAATGTAAATTTCCAATTTCAACCAAACATGCTAGAAATGCTCCAATTGAGCTAATTAGCTTATTGTGAGAATATTACAAACGTCTGACAACACTGAAAAATGTAAATTTCCAATTTCAACCAAACATGCTAGAAAAGCTCCAATTGAGCTAATTAGCTTATTGTGAGAATATTGCAATTGTCTGACAAAAGTGAAAAATGTAAATTTCCAATTTCAACCAAACATGCTAGAAATGCTCCAATTGAGCTAATTAGCTTATTGTGAGAATATTACAAACGTCTGACAACACTGAAAAATGTAAATTTCCAATTTCGACCAAACATGCTAGAAATGCTCCAATTGAGCTAATTAGCTTATTGGGAGAATATTACAAACGTCTGACAACACTGAAAAATGTAAATTTCCAATTTCAACCAAACATGCTAGAAATGCTCCAATTGAGCTAATTAGCTTATTGAGAGAATATTGCAATTGTTTGACAAAAGTGAAAAATGTAAATTTCCAATTTCAACCAAACATGCTAGAAATGCTCCAATTGAGCTAATTAGCTTATTGTGAGAATATTACAAACGTCTGACGAAAGTGAAAAATGTAAAATTCCAATTTCAACCGAACATGCTAGAAATGCTCCAATTGAGCTAATTAGCTTATTGAGAGAATATTGCAATTGTTTGACAAAAGTGAAAAATGTAAATTTCCAATTTCAACCAAACGTGCTAGAAATTCTCCAATTGAGCTAATTAGCTTATTGTGAGAATATTACATAGGTCAGACAAAAGTGAAAAATGTAAATTTCCAATTTCAACCAAACATGCTAGAAATGCTCCAATTGAGCTAATTAGCTTATTGTGAGAATATTGCAATTGTCTGACAAAAGTGAAAAATGTAAATTTCCAATTTCAACCAAACATGCTAGAAATGCTCCAATTGAGCTAATTAGCTTATTGTGAGAATATTGCAATTGTCTGACAGAAGTGAAAAATGTAAATTTGCAATTTCAACCAAACATGCTAGAAATGCTCCAATTTAGCTAATTAGCTTATTGTGAGAATATTACAAACGTCTGACAACACTGAAAAATGTAAATTTCCAATTTCAATCAAACATGCTAGAAATGCTCCAATTGAGCTAATTAGCTTATTGTGAGAATATTGCAATTGTCTGACAAAAGTGAAAAAAGTAAATTTCCAATTTCAACCAAACATGCTAGAAATGCTCAAATTGTGCAAATAAGCCTACTGTAAGAATTTTACAAACGTCTGACAAAACTGAAAAATGTAAATTTCCAATTTCAACCAAACATGCTAAAAATGCTCCAATTGAGCTAATTAGCTTATTGTGAGAATATTACAAACGTCTGACAACACTGAAAAATGTAAATTTCTAATTTCAACCAAACATGCTAGAAATGCTCCAAATGAGCTAATTAGCTTATTGAGAGAATATTGCAATTGTCTGACAAAAGTGAAAAATGTAAATTTCCAACTTCAACCAAACATGCTAGAAATGCTCCAATTGAGCTAATTAGCTTATTGTGAGAATATTACATACGTCAGACAAAAGTGAAAAATGTAAATTTCCAGTTTCAACCAAACATGCTAGAATTGCTCCAATTGAGCTAATTAGCTTACTGTGAGATTATTGCAATTGTCTGACAAAAGTGAAAATTGTAAATTTCCAATTTCAACCAAACATGCTAGAAATGCTCCAATTGAGCTAATTAGCTTATTGTGAGAATATTACAAACGTCTGACAAAACTGAAAAATGTAAATTTCCAATTTCAACCAAACATCTTAGAAATGCTCCAATTGAGCTAATTAGCTTATTGTGAGAATATTGCATTTGTCTGACAAAAGTGAAAAATGTAAATTTCCAATTTCAACCAAACATGCTAGAAATGCTCCAATTGAGCTAATTAGCTTATTGTGAGAATATTGCAATTGTCTGACAAAAGTGAAAAATGTAAATTTCCAATTTCAACCAAACATGCTAGAAATGCTCAAATTGCGCAAATAAGCCTACTGTAAAATTTTACAAACGTCTGACAAAACTGAAAAATGTAAATGTCCAATTTCAACCAAACATGCTAGAAATGCTCCAATTGAGCTAATTAGCTTATTGTGAGAATATTACAAACGTCTGACAACACTGAAAAATGTAAATTTCTAATTTCAACCAAAAATGCTAGAAATGCTCCAAATGAGCTAATTAGCTTATTGAGAAAATATTGCAATTGTCTGACAAAAGTGAAAAATGTAAATTTTCAATTTCAACCAAACATGCTAGAAATGCTCCAATTGAGCTAATTAGCTTATTGTGAGAATATTACAAACGTCTGACAAAACTGAAAAATGTAAATTTCCAATTTCAACCAAACATGCTAGAAATGCTCCAATTGAGCTAATTAGCTTATTGTGAGAATATTACAAACGTCTGACAACACTGAAAAATGTAAAATTCCAATTTCAACCAAACATGCTAGAAATGCTCCAATTGAGCTAATTAGCTTATTGTGAGAACATTACAAACGTCTGACAAAACTGAAAAATGTAAAATTCCAATTTCAACCAAACATGCTAGAAATGCTCCAATTGAGCTAACTAGCTTATTGAGAGAATAATGCAATTGTCTGACAAAACTGAAAAATGTAAAATTCCAATTTCAACCAAACATGCTAGAAATGCTCAAATTGCACAAATAAGCCTACTGTAAAATTTTACAAACGTCTGACAAAACTGAAAAATGTAAATGTCCAATTTCAACCAAACATGCTAGAAATGCTCCAATTGAGCTAATTAGCTTATTGTGAGAATATTACAAACGTCTGACAAAAGTGAAAAATGTAAGTTTCCAATTTCAACCAAACATGCTAGAAATGCTCCAATTGAGCTAATTAGCTTATTGTGAGAATATTACAAACGTCTGACAACACTGAAAAATGTAAATTTCCAGTTTCAACCAAACATGCTAGAATTGCTCCAATTGAGCTAATTAGCTTACTGTGAGATTATTGCAATTGTCTGACAAAAGTGAAAATTGTAAATTTCCAATTTCAACCAAACATGCTAGAAATGCTCCAATTGAGCTAATTAGCTTATTGTGAGAATATTACAAACGTCTGACAAAACTGAAAAATGTAAATTTCCAATTTCAACCAAACATCTTAGAAATGCTCCAATTGAGCTAATTAGCTTATTGTGAGAATATTGCATTTGTCTGACAAAAGTGAAAAATGTAAATTTCCAATTTCAACCAAACATGCTAGAAATGCTCCAATTGAGCTAATTAGCTTATTGTGAGAATATTGCAATTGTCTGACAAAAGTGAAAAATGTAAATTTCCAATTTCAACCAAACATGCTAGAAATGCTCAAATTGCGCAAATAAGCCTACTGTAAAATTTTACAAACGTCTGACAAAACTGAAAAATGTAAATGTCCAATTTCAACCAAACATGCTAGAAATGCTCCAATTGAGCTAATTAGCTTATTGTGAGAATATTACAAACGTCTGACAACACTGAAAAATGTAAATTTCTAATTTCAACCAAAAATGCTAGAAATGCTCCAAATGAGCTAATTAGCTTATTGAGAAAATATTGCAATTGTCTGACAAAAGTGAAAAATGTAAATTTTCAATTTCAACCAAACATGCTAGAAATGCTCCAATTGAGCTAATTAGCTTATTGTGAGAATATTACAAACGTCTGACAAAACTGAAAAATGTAAATTTCCAATTTCAACCAAACATGCTAGAAATGCTCCAATTGAGCTAATTAGCTTATTGTGAGAATATTACAAACGTCTGACAACACTGAAAAATGTAAAATTCCAATTTCAACCAAACATGCTAGAAATGCTCCAATTGAGCTAATTAGCTTATTGTGAGAACATTACAAACGTCTGACAAAACTGAAAAATGTAAAATTCCAATTTCAACCAAACATGCTAGAAATGCTCCAATTGAGCTAACTAGCTTATTGAGAGAATAATGCAATTGTCTGACAAAACTGAAAAATGTAAAATTCCAATTTCAACCAAACATGCTAGAAATGCTCAAATTGCACAAATAAGCCTACTGTAAAATTTTACAAACGTCTGACAAAACTGAAAAATGTAAATGTCCAATTTCAACCAAACATGCTAGAAATGCTCCAATTGAGCTAATTAGCTTATTGTGAGAATATTACAAACGTCTGACAAAAGTGAAAAATGTAAGTTTCCAATTTCAACCAAACATGCTAGAAATGCTCCAATTGAGCTAATTAGCTTATTGTGAGAATATTACAAACGTCTGACAACACTGAAAAATGTAAAATTCCAATTTCAACCAAACATGCTAGAAATGCTCCAATTGAGCTAATTAGCTTATTGTGAGAATATTACAAACGTCTGACAAAAGTGAAAAATGTAAATTTCCAATTTCAACCAAACATGCTAGAATTGCTCCAATTGAGCTAATTAGCTTATTGTGAAAATATTGCAATTGTCTGACAAAAGTGAAAAATGTAAATTTCCAATTTCAACCAAACATGCTAGAAATGCTCCAATTGAGCTAATTAGCTTATTGTGAGAATATTACAAACGTCTGACAAAAGTGAAAAATGTAAACTTCCAATTTCAACCAAACATGCTAGAAATGCTCCAATTGAGCTAATTAGCATATTGTGAGAAAACTACAAACGTCTGACAAAATTGAGAAATGTAAATTTCCAATTTCAACCAAACATGCTAGAATTGCTCCAATTGAGCTAATTAGCTTATTGTGAAAATATTGCAATTGTCTGACCAAAGTGAAAAATGTAAATTTTCAATTTCAACCAAACATGCTAGAAATGCTCCAATTGAGCTAATTAGCTTATTGTGAGAATATTACAAACGTCTGACAACACTGAAAAATGTAAATTTCCAATTTCAACCAAACATCCTAGAAATGCTCTAATTGAGCTAATTAGCTTATTGTGAGAATATTGCAATTGTCTGACAAAAGTGAAAAATGTAAATTTCCAATTTCAACCAAACATGCTAGAAATGCTCAAATTGCGCAAAGAAGCCTACTGTAAGAATTTTACAAACGTCTGACAAAAGTGAAAAATGTAAACTTCCAATTTCAACCAAACATGCTAGAAATGCTCCAATTGAGCTAATTAGCTTATTGTGAGAATATTACAAACGTCTGACAACACTGAAAAATGTAAATTTCTAATTTCAACCAAAAATGCTAGAAATGCTCCAAATGAGCTAATTAGCTTATTGAGAGAATATTGCAATTGTCTGACAAAAGTGAAAAATGTAAACTTCCAATTTCAACCAAACATGCTAGAAATGCTCCAATTGAGCTAATTAGCTTATTGTGAGAAAACTACAAACGTCTGACAAAATTGAGAAATGTAAATTTCCAATTTCAACCAAACATGCTAGAAATGCTCCAATTGAGCTATTTAGCTTATTGTGAGAATATTGCAATTGTCTGACAAAAGTGAAAAATGTAAATTTCCAATTTCAACCAAACATGCTAGAAATGCTCCAATTGAGCTAATTAGCTTATTGTGAGAATATTACAAACGCCTGACAAAACTGAAAAATGTAAATTTCCAATTTCAACCAAACATGCTAGAGATGCTCCAATTGAGCTAATTAGCTTATTGTGAGAATATTACAAACGTCTGACAACACTGAAAATTTAAATTTCCAATTTCAACCAAACATGCTAGAAATGCTCCAATTGAGCTAAATAGATTATTGTGAGAATATTGCAATTGTCTGACAAAAGTGAAAAATGTAAATTTCCAATTTCAACCAAACATGCTAGAAATGCTCAAATTGCGCAAATAAGCCTACTGTAAAATTTTACAAACGTCTGACAAAACTGAAAAATGTAAATGTCCAATTTCAACCAAACATGCTAGAAATGCTCCAATTGAGCTAATTAGCTTATTGTGAGAATATTACAAACGTCTGACAACACTGAAAAATGTAAATTTCTAATTTCAACCAAAAATGCTAGAAATGCTCCAAATGAGCTAATTAGCTTATTGAGAAAATATTGCAATTGTCTGACAAAAGTGAAAAATGTAAACTTCCAATTTCAACCAAACATGCTAGAAATGCTCCAATTGAGCTAATTAGCTTACTGTGAGAAAACTACAAACGTCTGACAAAACTGAAAAATGTAAATTTCCAATTTCAACCAAACATGCCAGAAATGCTCCAATTGAGCTAATTAGCTTATTGAGAGAATATTGCAATTGTCTGACAAAACTGAAAAATGTAAATTTCCAATTTCAACCAAACATGCTAGTAATGCTCCAATTGAGCTAATTAGCTTATTGTGAGAATATTGCAAACTTCTAACAAAATTGAAAAATGTAAATTTCCAATTTCAACCAAACATGCTAGAAATGCTCCAATTGAGCTAATTAGCTTATTGTGAGAATATTGCAATTGTCTGACAAAAGTGAAAAATGTAAATTTCCAATTTCAACCAAACATGCTAGGAATGCTCCAACTGAGCTAATTAGCTTATTGTGAGAATATTACAATTGTCTGACAAAAGTGAAAAATGTAAATTTCCAATTTCAGCCAAACATGCTAGAAATGCTCAAATTGCGCAAATAAGCCTACTGTATGAATTTTACAAACGTCTGACAAAACTGAAAAATGTAAATTTCCAATTTCAACCAAACATGCTAGAAATGCTCCAATTGAGCTAATTAGCTTATTGTGAGAATATTACAAACGTCTGACAAAAGTGAAAAATGTAAATTTCTAATTTCAACCAAACGTGCTAGAAATGCTCCAATTGAGCTAATTAGCTTATTGTAAGAATATTACAAACGTCTGACAAAAGTGAAAAATGTAAATTTCCAATTTCAACCAAACATGCTAGAAATGCTCCAATTGAGCTAATTAGCTTATTGTGAGAATATTGCAATTGTCTGACAAAAGTGAAAAATGTAAATTTCCAATTTCAACCAAACATGCTAGAAATGCTCCAATTGAGCTAATTAGCTTATTGTGGGAATATTACAAACGTCTGACAGAAGTGAAAAATGTAAATTTCCAATTTCAACCAAACATGCTAGAAATGCTCCAATTGAGCTAATTAGCTTATTGTGAGAATATTGCAATTGTCTGACAAAACTGAAAAATGTAAATTTCCAATTTCAACCAAACATGCTAGAAATGCTCAAATTGCGCAAATAAGCCTACTGTAAAATTTTACAAACGTCTGACAAAACTGAAAAATGTAAATGTCCAATTTCAACCAAACATGCTAGAAATGCTCCAATTGAGCTAATTAGCTTATTGTGAGAATATTACAAACGTCTGACAACACTGAAAAATGTAAATTTCTAATTTCAACCAAAAATGCTAGAAATGCTCCAAATGAGCTAATTAGCTTATTGAGAAAATATTGCAATTGTCTGACAAAAGTGAAAAATGTAAATTTTCAATTTCAACCAAACATGCTAGAAATGCTCCAATTGAGCTAATTAGCTTATTGTGAGAATATTACAAACGTCTGACAAAACTGAAAAATGTAAATTTCCAATTTCAACCAAACATGCTAGAAATGCTCCAATTGAGCTAATTAGCTTATTGTGAGAATATTACAAACGTCTGACAACACTGAAAAATGTAAAATTCCAATTTCAACCAAACATGCTAGAAATGCTCCAATTGAGCTAATTAGCTTATTGTGAGAACATTACAAACGTCTGACAAAACTGAAAAATGTAAAATTCCAATTTCAACCAAACATGCTAGAAATGCTCCAATTGAGCTAACTAGCTTTTTGAGAGAATAATGCAATTGTCTGACAAAACTGAAAAATGTAAAATTCCAATTTCAACCAAACATGCTAGAAATGCTCAAATTGCGCAAATAAGCCTACTGTAAAATTTTACAAACGTCTGACAAAACTGAAAAATGTAAATGTCCAATTTCAACCAAACATGCTAGAAATGCTCCAATTGAGCTAATTAGCTTATTGTGAGAATATTACAAACGTCTGACAAAACTGAAAAATGTAAATTTCCAATTTCAACCAAACATGCTAGAAATGCTCCAATTGAGCTAATTAGCTTATTGTGAGAATATTACAAACGTCTGACAACACTGAAAAATGTAAAATTCCAATTTCAACCAAACATGCTAGAAATGCTCCAATTGAGCTAATTAGCTTATTGTGAGAACATTACAAACGTCTGACAAAACTGAAAAATGTAAAATTCCAATTTCAACCAAACATGCTAGAAATGCTCCAATTGAGCTAACTAGCTTATTGAGAGAATAATGCAATTGTCTGACAAAACTGAAAAATGTAAAATTCCAATTTCAACCAAACATGCTAGAAATGCTCCAATTGAGCTAATTAGCTTATTGTGAGAATATTACAAACGTCTGACAACACTGAAAAATGTAAATTTCTAATTTCAACCAAAAATGCTAGAAATGCTCCAAATGAGCTAATTAGCTTATTGAGAGAATATTGCAATTGTCTGACAAAAGTGAAAAATGTAAACTTCCAATTTCAACTAAACATGCTAGAAATGCTCCAATTGAGCTAATTAGCTCATTGTGAGAAAACTACAAACGTCTGACAAAACTGAAAAATGTAAATTTCCAATTTCAACCAAACATGCTAGAAATGCTCCAATTGAGCTAATTAGCTTATTGAGAGAATATTGCAATTGTCTGACAAAACTGAAAAATGTAAATTTCCAATTTCAACCAAACATGCTAGAAATGCTCCAATTGAGCTAATTAGCTTATTGTGAGATTATTGCAAACTTCTAACAAAATTGAAAAATGTAAATTTCCAATTTCAACCAAACATGCTAGAAATGCTCCAATTGAGCTAATTAGCTTATTGTGAGAATATTGCAATTGTCTGACAAAAGTGAAAAATGTAAATTTCGAATTTCAACCAAACATGCTAGGAATGCTCCAACTGAACTAATTAGCTTATTGTGAGAATATTACAAACGTCTGACAAAACTGAAAAATGTAAATTTCCAATTTCAACCAAACATGCTAGAAATGCTCCAATTGAGCTAATTAGCTTATTGTGAGAATATTACAAACGTCTGACAAAACTGAAAAATGTAAATTTCCAATTTCAACCAAACATGCTAGAAATGCTCCAATTGAGCTAATTAGCTTATTGTGAGAACATTACAAACGTCTGACAAAAGTGAAAAATGTAAATTTCCAATTTCAACCAAACATGCTAGAAATGCTCCAATTGAGCTAACTAGCTTATTGAGAGAATATTGCAATTGTCTGACAAAACTGAAAAATGTAAAATTCCAATTTCAACCAAACATGCTAGAAATGCTCCAATTGAGCTAATTAGCTTATTGTGGGAATATTACAAACGTCTGACAAAACTGAAAAATGTAAATTTCCAATTTCAACCAAACATGCTAGAAATGCTCCAATTGAGCTAATTAGCTTATTGTGAGAATATTACAAACGTCTGACAACACTGAAAAATGTAAAATTCCAATTTCAACCAAACATGCTAGAAATGCTCCAATTGAGCTAATTAGCTTATTGTGAGAACATTACAAACGTCTGACAAAACTGAAAAATGTAAAATTCCAATTTCAACCAAACATGCTAGAAATGCTCCAATTGAGCTAACTAGCTTTTTGAGAGAATAATGCAATTGTCTGACAAAACTGAAAAATGTAAAATTCCAATTTCAACCAAACATGCTAGAAATGCTCAAATTGCGCAAATAAGCCTACTGTAAAATTTTACAAACGTCTGACAAAACTGAAAAATGTAAATGTCCAATTTCAACCAAACATGCTAGAAATGCTCCAATTGAGCTAATTAGCTTATTGTGAGAATATTACAAACGTCTGACAACACTGAAAAATGTAAATTTCTAATTTCAACCAAAAATGCTAGAAATGCTCCAAATGAGCTAATTAGCTTATTGAGAAAATATTGCAATTGTCTGACAAAAGTGAAAAATGTAAATTTTCAATTTCAACCAAACATGCTAGAAATGCTCCAATTGAGCTAATTAGCTTATTGTGAGAATATTACAAACGTCTGACAAAACTGAAAAATGTAAATTTCCAATTTCAACCAAACATGCTAGAAATGCTCCAATTGAGCTAATTAGCTTATTGTGAGAATATTACAAACGTCTGACAACACTGAAAAATGTAAAATTCCAATTTCAACCAAACATGCTAGAAATGCTCCAATTGAGCTAATTAGCTTATTGTGAGAACATTACAAACGTCTGACAAAACTGAAAAATGTAAAATTCCAATTTCAACCAAACATGCTAGAAATGCTCCAATTGAGCTAACTAGCTTATTGAGAGAATAATGCAATTGTCTGACAAAACTGAAAAATGTAAAATTCCAATTTCAACCAAACATGCTAGAAATGCTCCAATTGAGCTAATTAGCTTATTGTGAGAATATTACAAACGTCTGACAACACTGAAAAATGTAAATTTCTAATTTCAACCAAAAATGCTAGAAATGCTCCAAATGAGCTAATTAGCTTATTGAGAGAATATTGCAATTGTCTGACAAAAGTGAAAAATGTAAACTTCCAATTTCAACTAAACATGCTAGAAATGCTCCAATTGAGCTAATTAGCTCATTGTGAGAAAACTACAAACGTCTGACAAAACTGAAAAATGTAAATTTCCAATTTCAACCAAACATGCTAGAAATGCTCCAATTGAGCTAATTAGCTTATTGTGAGATTATTGCAAACTTCTAACAAAATTGAAAAATGTAAATTTCCAATTTCAACCAAACATGCTAGAAATGCTCCAATTGAGCTAATTAGCTTATTGTGAGAATATTGCAATTGTCTGACAAAAGTGAAAAATGTAAATTTCGAATTTCAACCAAACATGCTAGGAATGCTCCAACTGAACTAATTAGCTTATTGTGAGAATATTACAAACGTCTGACAAAACTGAAAAATGTAAATTTCCAATTTCAACCAAACATGCTAGAAATGCTCCAATTGAGCTAATTAGCTTATTGTGAGAATATTACAAACGTCTGACAACACTGAAAAATGTAAATTTCCAATTTCAACCAAACATGCTAGAAATGCTCCAATTGAGCAAATTAGCTTATTGTGAGAACATTACAAACGTCTGACAAAAGTGAAAAATGTAAATTTCCAATTTCAACCAAACATGCTAGAAATGCTCCAATTGAGCTAACTAGCTTATTGAGAGAATATTGCAATTGTCTGACAAAACTGAAAAATGTAAAATTCCAATTTCAACCAAACATGCTAGAAATGCTCCAATTGAGCTAATTAGCTTATTGTGGGAATATTACAAACGTCTGACAAAAGTGAAAAATGTGAATTTCCAATTTCAACCAAACATGCTAGAAATGCTCCAATTGAGCTAATTAGCTTATTGTGAGAATATTGCAATTGTCTGACAAAAGTGAAAAATGTAAATTTCCAATTTCAACCAAACATGCTAGAAATGCTCCAATTGAGCTAATTAGCTTATTGTGAGAATATTACAAACGTCTGACAACACTGAAAAATGTAAAATTCCAATTTCAACCAAACATGCTAGAAATGCTCCAATTGAGCTAATTAGCTTATTGTGAGAACATTACAAACGTCTGACAAAACTGAAAAATGTAAAATTCCAATTTCAACCAAACATGCTAGAAATGCTCCAATTGAGCTAACTAGCTTTTTGAGAGAATAATGCAATTGTCTGACAAAACTGAAAAATGTAAAATTCCAATTTCAACCAAACATGCTAGAAATGCTCAAATTGCGCAAATAAGCCTACTGTAAAATTTTACAAACGTCTGACAAAACTGAAAAATGTAAATGTCCAATTTCAACCAAACATGCTAGAAATGCTCCAATTGAGCTAATTAGCTTATTGTGAGAATATTACAAACGTCTGACAACACTGAAAAATGTAAATTTCTAACTTCAACCAAAAATGCTAGAAATGCTCCAAATGAGCTAATTAGCTTATTGAGAAAATATTGCAATTGTCTGACAAAAGTGAAAAATGTAAATTTTCAATTTCAACCAAACATGCTAGAAATGCTCCAATTGAGCTAATTAGCTTATTGTGAGAATATTACAAACGTCTGACAAAACTGAAAAATGTAAATTTCCAATTTCAACCAAACATGCTAGAAATGCTCCAATTGAGCTAATTAGCTTATTGTGAGAATATTACAAACGTCTGACAACACTGAAAAATGTAAAATTCCAATTTCAACCAAACATGCTAGAAATGCTCCAATTGAGCTAATTAGCTTATTGTGAGAACATTACAAACGTCTGACAAAACTGAAAAATGTAAAATTCCAATTTCAACCAAACATGCTAGAAATGCTCCAATTGAGCTAACTAGCTTATTGAGAGAATAATGCAATTGTCTGACAAAACTGAAAAATGTAAAATTCCAATTTCAACCAAACATGCTAGAAATGCTCCAATTGAGCTAATTAGCTTATTGTGAGAATATTACAAACGTCTGACAACACTGAAAAATGTAAATTTCTAATTTCAACCAAAAATGCTAGAAATGCTCCAAATGAGCTAATTAGCTTATTGAGAGAATATTGCAATTGTCTGACAAATGTGAAAAATGTAAACTTCCAATTTCAACTAAACATGCTAGAAATGCTCCAATTGAGCTAATTAGCTCATTGTGAGAAAACTACAAACGTCTGACAAAACTGAAAAATGTAAATTTCCAATTTCAACCAAACATGCTAGAAATGCTCCAATTGAGCTAATTAGCTTATTGAGAGAATATTGCAATTGTCTGACAAAACTGAAAAATGTAAATTTCCAATTTCAACCAAACATGCTAGAAATGCTCCAATTGAGCTAATTAGCTTATTGTGAGATTATTGCAAACTTCTAACAAAATTGAAAAATGTAAATTTCCAATTTCAACCAAACATGCTAGAAATGCTCCAATTGAGCTAATTAGCTTATTGTGAGAATATTGCAATTGTCTGACAAAAGTGAAAAATGTAAATTTCGAATTTCAACCAAACATGCTAGGAATGCTCCAACTGAACTAATTAGCTTATTGTGAGAATATTACAAACGTCTGACAAAACTGAAAAATGTAAATTTCCAATTTCAACCAAACATGCTAGAAATGCTCCAATTGAGCTAATTAGCTTATTGTGAGAATATTACAAACGTCTGACAACACTGAAAAATGTAAATTTCCAATTTCAACCAAACATGCTAGAAATGCTCCAATTGAGCTAATTAGCTTATTGTGAGAACATTACAAACGTCTGACAAAAGTGAAAAATGTAAATTTCCAATTTCAACCAAACATGCTAGAAATGCTCCAATTGAGCTAACTAGCTTATTGAGAGAATATTGCAATTGTCTGACAAAACTGAAAAATGTAAAATTCCAATTTCAACCAAACATGCTAGAAATGCTCCAATTGAGCTAATTAGCTTATTGTGGGAATATTACAAACGTCTGACAAAACTGAAAAATGTAAATTTCCAATTTCAACCAAACATGCTAGAAATGCTCCAATTGAGCTAATTAGCTTATTGTGAGAATATTACAAACGTCTGACAACACTGAAAAATGTAAAATTCCAATTTCAACCAAACATGCTAGAAATGCTCCAATTGAGCTAATTAGCTTATTGTGAGAACATTACAAACGTCTGACAAAACTGAAAAATGTAAAATTCCAATTTCAACCAAACATGCTAGAAATGCTCCAATTGAGCTAACTAGCTTTTTGAGAGAATAATGCAATTGTCTGACAAAACTGAAAAATGTAAAATTCCAATTTCAACCAAACATGCTAGAAATGCTCAAATTGCGCAAATAAGCCTACTGTAAAATTTTACAAACGTCTGACAAAACTGAAAAATGTAAATGTCCAATTTCAACCAAACATGCTAGAAATGCTCCAATTGAGCTAATTAGCTTATTGTGAGAATATTACAAACGTCTGACAACACTGAAAAATGTAAATTTCTAATTTCAACCAAAAATGCTAGAAATGCTCCAAATGAGCTAATTAGCTTATTGAGAAAATATTGCAATTGTCTGACAAAAGTGAAAAATGTAAATTTTCAATTTCAACCAAACATGCTAGAAATGCTCCAATTGAGCTAATTAGCTTATTGTGAGAATATTACAAACGTCTGACAAAACTGAAAAATGTAAATTTCCAATTTCAACCAAACATGCTAGAAATGCTCCAATTGAGCTAATTAGCTTATTGTGAGAATATTACAAACGTCTGACAACACTGAAAAATGTAAAATTCCAATTTCAACCAAACATGCTAGAAATGCTCCAATTGAGCTAATTAGCTTATTGTGAGAACATTACAAACGTCTGACAAAACTGAAAAATGTAAAATTCCAATTTCAACCAAACATGCTAGAAATGCTCCAATTGAGCTAACTAGCTTATTGAGAGAATAATGCAATTGTCTGACAAAACTGAAAAATGTAAAATTCCAATTTCAACCAAACATGCTAGAAATGCTCCAATTGAGCTAATTAGCTTATTGTGAGAATATTACAAACGTCTGACAACACTGAAAAATGTAAATTTCTAATTTCAACCAAAAATGCTAGAAATGCTCCAAATGAGCTAATTAGCTTATTGAGAGAATATTGCAATTGTCTGACAAAAGTGAAAAATGTAAACTTCCAATTTCAACTAAACATGCTAGAAATGCTCCAATTGAGCTAATTAGCTCATTGTGAGAAAACTACAAACGTCTGACAAAACTGAAAAATGTAAATTTCCAATTTCAACCAAACATGCTAGAAATGCTCCAATTGAGCTAATTAGCTTATTGAGAGAATATTGCAATTGTCTGACAAAACTGAAAAATGTAAATTTCCAATTTCAACCAAACATGCTAGAAATGCTCCAATTGAGCTAATTAGCTTATTGTGAGATTATTGCAAACTTCTAACAAAATTGAAAAATGTAAATTTCCAATTTCAACCAAACATGCTAGAAATGCTCCAATTGAGCTAATTAGCTTATTGTGAGAATATTGCAATTGTCTGACAAAAGTGAAAAATGTAAATTTCGAATTTCAACCAAACATGCTAGGAATGCTCCAACTGAACTAATTAGCTTATTGTGAGAATATTACAAACGTCTGACAAAACTGAAAAATGTAAATTTCCATTTTCAACCAAACATGCTAGAAATGCTCCAATTGAGCTAATTAGCTTATTGTGAGAATATTACAAACGTCTGACAACACTGAAAAATGTAAATTTCCAATTTCAACCAAACATGCTAGAAATGCTCCAATTGAGCTAATTAGCTTATTGTGAGAACATTACAAACGTCTGACAAAAGTGAAAAATGTAAATTTCCAATTTCAACCAAACATGCTAGAAATGCTCCAATTGAGCTAACTAGCTTATTGAGAGAATATTGCAATTGTCTGACAAAACTGAAAAATGTAAAATTCCAATTTCAACCAAACATGCTAGAAATGCTCCAATTGAGCTAATTAGCTTATTGTGGGAATATTACAAACGTCTGACAAAAGTGAAAAATGTGAATTTCCAATTTCAACCAAACATGCTAGAAATGCTCCAATTGAGCTAATTAGCTTATTGTGAGAATATTGCAATTGTCTGACAAAAGTGAAAAATGTAAATTTCCAATTTCAACCAAACATGCTAGAAATGCTCCAATTGAGCTAATTAGCTTATTGTGAGAATATTGCAATTGTCTGACAAAAGTGAAAAATGTTAATTTCCAATTTCAACCAAACATGCTAGAAATGCTCAAATTGCGCAAATAAGCCTACTGTAAGAATTTTACAAACGTCTGACAAAACTGAAAAATGTAAATGTCCAATTTCAACCAAACATGCTAGAAATGCTCCAATTGAGCTAATTAGCTTATTGTGAGAATATTACAAACGTCTGACAACACTGAAAAATGTAAATTTTTAATTTCAACCAAACATGCTAGAAATGCTCCAATTGAGCTAATTAGCTTATTGTGAGAATATTACAAACGTTTGACAAAACTGAAAAATGTAAATTTTCAATTTCAACCAAACATGCTAGAAATGCTCCAATTGAGCTAATTAGCTTATTGAGAGAATATTGCAATTGTTTGACAAAATTGAAAAATGTAAATTTCTAATTTCAACCAAACGTGCTAGAAATGCTCCAATTGAGCTTATTAGCTTATTGTGAGAATATTACAAACGTCTGACAAAGGTGAAAAATGTAAATTTCCAATTTCAACCAAACATGCTAGAAATGCTCCAATTTAGCTAATTAGCTTATTGTGAGAATATTGCAATTGTCTGACAAAAGTGAAAAATGTAAATTTCCAATTTCAACCAAACATGCTAGAAATGCTCCAATTGAGCTAATTAGCTTATTGTGGGAATATTACAAACGTCTGACAAAAGTGAAAAATGTAAATTTCCAATTTCAACCAAACATGCTAGAATTGCTCCAATTGAGCTAATTAGCTTATTGTGAGAATATTGCATTTGTCTGACAAAAGTGAAAAATGTAAATTTCCAATTTCAACCAAACATGCTAGAAATGCTACAATTGAGCTAATTAGCTTATTGTGAGAATATTACAAACGTTTGACAAAACTGAAAAATGTAAATTTCCAATTTCAACCAAACATCTTAGAAATGCTCCAATTGAGCTAATTAGCTTATTGTGAGAATATTGCATTTGTCTGACAAAAGTGAAAAATGTAAATTTCCAATTTCAACCAAACATGCTAGAAATGCTACAATTGAGCTAATTAGCTTATTGAGAGAATATTGCAATTGTCTGACAAAAGTGAAAAATGTAAATTTCTAATTTCAACCAAACATGCTAGAAATGCTCAAATTGCGCAAATAAGCCTACTGTAAGAATTTTACAAACGTCTGACAAAACTGAAAAATGTAAATTTCCAATTTCAACCAAACACGCTAGAAATGCTCCAATTGAGCTAATTAGCTTATTGTGAGAATATTACAAACGTCTGACAAAAGTGAAAAATGTAAATGTCCAATTTCAACCAAACATGCTAGAAATGCTCCAATTGAGCTAATTAGCTTATTGTGAGAATATTACAAACGTCTGACAACACTGAAAAATGTAAATTTTTAATTTCAACCAAACATGCTAGAAATGCTCCAATTGAGCTAATTAGCTTATTGTGAGAATATTACAAACGTTTGACAAAACTGAAAAATGTAAATTTTCAATTTCAACCAAACATGCTAGAAATGCTCCAATTGAGCTAATTAGCTTATTGAGAGAATATTGCAATTGTTTGACAAAATTGAAAAATGTAAATTTCTAATTTCAACCAAACGTGCTAGAAATGCTCCAATTGAGCTTATTAGCTTATTGTGAGAATATTACAAACGTCTGACAAAGGTGAAAAATGTAAATTTCCAATTTCAACCAAACATGCTAGAAATGCTCCAATTTAGCTAATTAGCTTATTGTGAGAATATTGCAATTGTCTGACAAAAGTGAAAAATGTAAATTTCCAATTTCAACCAAACATGCTAGAAATGCTCCAATTGAGCTAATTAGCTTATTGTGGGAATATTACAAACGTCTGACAAAAGTGAAAAATGTAAATTTCCAATTTCAACCAAACATGCTAGAATTGCTCCAATTGAGCTAATTAGCTTATTGTGAGAATATTGCATTTGTCTGACAAAAGTGAAAAACGTAAATTTCCAATTTCAACCAAACATGCTAGAAATGCTACAATTGAGCTAATTAGCTTATTGTGAGAATATTACAAACGTTTGACAAAACTGAAAAATGTAAATTTCCAATTTCAACCAAACATCTTAGAAATGCTCCAATTGAGCTAATTAGCTTATTGTGAGAATATTGCATTTGTCTGACAAAAGTGAAAAATGTAAATTTCCAATTTCAACCAAACATGCTAGAAATGCTACAATTGAGCTAATTAGCTTATTGAGAGAATATTGCAATTGTCTGACAAAAGTGAAAAATGTAAATTTCTAATTTCAACCAAACATGCTAGAAATGCTCAAATTGCGCAAATAAGCCTACTGTAAGAATTTTACAAACGTCTGACAAAACTGAAAAATGTAAATTTCCAATTTCAACCAAACACGCTAGAAATGCTCCAATTGAGCTAATTAGCTTATTGTGAGAATATTACAAACGTCTGACAACACTGAAAAATGTAAATTTCCAATTTCAACCAAAAATGCTAGAAATGCTCCAAATGAGCTAATTAGCTTATTGAGAGAATATTGCAATTGTCTGACAAAAGTGAAAAATGTAAACTTCCAATTTCAACCAAACATGCTAGAAATGCTCCAATTGAGCTAATTAGCTTATTGTGAGAAAACTACAAACGCCTGACAAAACTGAAAAATGTAAATTTCCAATTTCAACCAAACATGCTAGAAATGCTCCAATTGAGCTAATTAGCTTATTGTGAGAATATTACAAACGTCTGACAAAACTGAAAAATGTAAATTTCCAATTTCAACCAAACATGCTAGAAATGCTCCAATTGAGCTAATTAGCTTATTGTGAGAATATTGCAATCGTCTAACAAAACTGAAAAATGTAAATTTCCAATTTCAACCAAACATGCTAGAAATGCTCCAATTGAGCTAATTAGCTTATTGTGAGAATATTACAAACGTCTGACAAAACTGAAAAATGTAAATTTCCAATTTCAACCAAACATGCTAGAAATGCTCCAATTGAGCTAATTAGCTTATTGTGAGAATATTACAAACGTCTGACAAAACTGAAAAATGTAAATTTCCAATTTCAACCAAACATGCTAGAAATGCTCCAATTGAGCTAATTAGCTTATTGTGAGAATATTACAAACGTCTGACAAAACTGAAAAATGTAAATTTCCAATTTCAACCAAGCATGCTAGAAATGCTCCATTTGAGCTAACTAGCTTATTGAGAGAATATTGCAATTGTCTGACAAAACTGAAAAATGTAAAATTCCAATTTCAACCAAACATGCTAGAAATGCTCCAATTGAGCTAATTAGCTTATTGTGAGAATATTACAAACGTCTGACAAAAGTGAAAAATGTAAATTTCCAATTTCAACCAAACATGCTAGAAATGCTCCAATTGAGCTAATTAGCTTATTGTGAGAATATTACAAACGTCTGAAAACACTGAAAAATGTAAATTTCCAATTTCAACCAAACATGCTAGAAATGCTCCAATTGAGCTAATTAGCTTATTGTGAGAACATTACAAACGTCTGACAAAACTGAAAAATGTAAAATTCCAATTTCAACCAAACATGCTAGAAATGCTCCAATTGAGCTAATTAGCTTATTGTGAGAATATTACAAACGTCTGACAAAAGTGAAAAATGTAAATTTCCAATTTCAACCAAACATGCTAGAAATGCTCAAATTGCGCAAATAAGCCTACTGTAAGAATTTTACAAACGTCTGACAAAACTGAAAAATGTAAATTTCCAATTTCAACCAAACATGCTAGAAATGCTCCAATTGAGCTAATTAGCTTATTGTGAGAATATTACAAACGTCTGACAACACTGAAAAATGTAAATTTCTAATTTCAACCAAACATGCTAGAAATGCTCCAATTGAGCTAATTAGGTTATTGTGAGAATATTACAAACGTTTGACAAAACTGAAAAATGTAAATTTTCAATTTCAACCAAACGTGCTAGAAATGCTCCAATTGAGCTAATTAGCTTATTGTGAGAATATTACAAACGTCTGACAAAGGTGAAAAATGTAAATTTCCAATTTCAACCAAACATGCTAGAAATGCTCCAATTGAGCTAATTAGCTTATTGTGAGAATATTGCAATTGTCTGACAAAAGTGAAAAATGTAAATTTCCAATTTTAACCAAACATGCTAGAAATGCTCCAATTGAGCTAATTAGCTTATTGTGGGAATATTACAAACGTCTGACAAAAGTGAAAAATGTAAATTTCCAATTTCAACCAAACATGCTAGAATTGCTTCAATTGAGCTAATTAGCTTATTGTGAGAATATTGCATTTGTCTGACAAAAGTGAAAAATGTAAATTTCCAATTTCAACCAAACATGCTAGAAATGCTACAATTGAGCTAATTAGCTTATTGTGAGAATATTACAAACGTCTGACAAAACTGAAAAATGTAAATTTCCAATTTCAACCAAACATCTTAGAAATGCTCCAATTGAGCTAATTAGCTTATTGTGAGAATAATTCAATTGTCTGACAAAAGTGAAAAATGTAAATTTCCAATTTCAACCAAACATGCTAGAAATGCTCAAATTGCGCAAATAAGCCTACTGTAAGAATTTTACAAACGTCTGACAAAACTGAAAAATGTAAATTTCCAATTTCAACCAAACACGCTAGAAATGCTCCAATTGAGCTAATTAGCTCATTGTGAGAATATTACAAACGTCTGACAACACTGAAAAATGTAAATTT
This sequence comes from Watersipora subatra, assembly GCF_963576615.1. NCBI lineage: Eukaryota > Metazoa > Bryozoa > Gymnolaemata > Cheilostomatida > Watersiporidae > Watersipora > Watersipora subatra. The sequence continues at coordinate 173,587 of NW_027045352.1, read as the reverse complement.
CCAATTTCAACCAAAAATGCTAGAAATGCTCCAAATGAGCTAATTAGCTTATTGAGAGAATATTGCAATTGTCTGACAAAAGTGAAAAATGTAAACTTCCAATTTCAACCAAACATGCTAGAAATGCTCCAATTGAGCTAATTAGCTTATTGTGAGAATATTACAAACGTCTGACAAAACTGAAAAATGTAAATTTCCAATTTCAACCAAACATGCTAGAAATGCTCCAATTGAGCTAATTAGCTTATTGTGAGAATATTACAAACGTCTGACAAAACTGAAAAATGTAAATTTCCAATTTCAACCAAACATGCTAGAAAAGCTCCAATTGAGCTAATTACCTTATTGTGAGAATATTACAAACGTCTGACAAAACTGAAAAATGTAAATTTCCAATTTCAACCAAACATGCTAGAAATGCTCCAATTGAGCTAATTAGCTTATTGTGAGAATATTACAAACGTCTGACAACACTGAAAAATGTAAATTTCTAATTTCAACCAAAAATGCTAGAAATGCTCCAAATGAGCTAATTAGCTTATTGAGAGAATATTGCAATTGTCTGACAAAAGTGAAAATTGTAAACTTCCAATTTCAACCAAACATGCTAGAAATGCTCCAATTGAGCTAATTAGCTTATTGTGGGAATATTACAAACGTCTGACAAAAGTGAAAAATGTAAATTTCCAATTTCAACCAAACATGCTAGAATTGCTCCAATTGAGCTAATTAGCTTATTGTGAGAATATTGCATTTGTCTGACAAAAGTGAAAAATGTAAATTTCCAATTTCAACCAAACATGCTAGAAATGCTACAATTGAGCTAATTAGCTTATTGTGAGAATATTACAAACGTTTGACAAAACTGAAAAATGTAAATTTCCAATTTCAACCAAACATCTTAGAAATGCTCCAATTGAGCTAATTAGCTTATTGTGAGAATATTGCAATTGTCTGACAAAAGTGAAAAATGTAAATTTCCAATTTCAACCGAAGATGCTAGAAATGCTCCAATTGAGCTAATTAGCTTATTGAGAGAATATTGCAATTGTTTGACAAAAGTGAAAAATGTAAATTTCCAATTTCAACCAAACGTGCTAGAAATGCCCCAATTGAGCTAATTAGCTTATTGTGAGAATATTACAAACGTCTGACAAAAGTGAAAAATGTAAATTTCCAATTTCAACCAAACATGCTACAAATGCTCCAATTGAGCTAATTAGCTTATTGTGAGAATATTGCAATTGTCTGACAAAAGTGAAAAATGTAAATTTCCAATTTCAACCAAACATGCTAGAAATGCTCCAATTGAGCTAATTAGCTTATTGTGAGAATATTGCAATTGTCTGACAGAAGTGAAAAATGTAAATTTGCAATTTCAACCAAACATGCTAGAAATGCTCCAATTTAGCTAATTAGCTTATTGTGAGAATATTACAAACGTCTGACAACACTGAAAAATGTAAATTTCCAATTTCAACCAAACATGCTAGAAATGCTCCAATTGAGCTAATTAGCTTATTGGGAGAATATTACAAACGTCTGACAACACTGAAAAATGTAAATTTCCAATTTCAACCAAACATGCTAGAAATGCTCCAATTGAGCTAATTAGCTTATTGAGAGAATATTGCAATTGTTTGACAAAAGTGAAAAATGTAAATTTCCAATTTCAACCAAACATGCTAGAAATGCTCCAATTGAGCTAATTAGCTTATTGTGAGAATATTACAAACGTCTGACGAAAGTGAAAAATGTAAAATTCCAATTTCAACCGAACATGCTAGAAATGCTCCAATTGAGCTAATTAGCTTATTGAGAGAATATTGCAATTGTTTGACAAAAGTGAAAAATGTAAATTTCCAATTTCAACCAAACGTGCTAGAAATGCTCCAATTGAGCTAATTAGCTTATTGTGAGAATATTACAAACGTCTGACAAAAGTGAAAAATGTAAATTTCCAATTTCAACCAAACATGCTAGAAATGCTCCAATTGAGCTAATTAGCTTATTGTGAGAATATTACAATTGTCTGACAAAAGTGAAAAGTGTAAATTTCAAATTTCAACCAAACATGCTAGAAATGCTCCAATTGAGCTAATTAGCTTATTGTGAGAATATTACAAACGTCTAACAAAATTGAAAAATGTAAATTTCCAATTTCAACCAAACATGCTAGAAATGCTCCAATTGAGCTAATTAGCTTATTGTGAGAATATTGCAATTGTCTGACAAAAGTGAAAAATGTAAATTTCCAATTTCAACCAAACGTGCTAGAAATGCTCCAATTGAGCTAATTAGCTTATTGTGAGAATATTACAAACGTCTGACAAAAGTGAAAAATGTAAATTTCCAATTTCAACCGAACATACTAGAAATGCTCCTATTGAGCTAATTAGCTTATTGTGAGAATATTACAAACGTCTGACAAAACTGAAAATTGTAAATTTCCAATTTCAACCAAACATGCTAGAAATGCTCCAATTGAGCTAATTAGCTTATTGTGAGAATATTACAAACGTCTGACAACACTGAAAAATGTAAATTTCTAATTTCAACCAAACATGCTAGAAATGCTCCAAATGAGCTAATTAGCTTATTGAGAGAATACTGCAATTGTCTGACAAAAGTGAAAAATGTAAATTTCCAATGTCAACCAAACATGCTAGAAATGCTCCAATTGAGCTAATTAGCTTATTGTGAGAATATTGCAATTGTCTGACAAAAGTGAAAAATGTAAATTTCCAATTTCAACCAAACATGCTAGAAATGCTCCAATTGAGCTAATTAGCTTATTGTGAGAATATTACAAACGTCTGACAACACTGAAAAATGTAAATTTCCAATTTCAACCAAACATGCTAGAAATGCTCCAATTGAGCTCATTAGCTTATTGTGAGAATATTGCAATTGTCTGACAAAAGTGAAAAATGTAAATTTCCAACTTCAACCAAACATGCTAGAAATGCTCAAATTGCGCAAATAAGCCTACTGTAAGAATTTTACAAACGTCTGACAAAACTGAAAAATGTAAATTTCCAATTTCAACCAAACATGCTAGAAATGCTCCAATTGAGCTAATTAGCTTATTGTGAGAATATTACAAACGTCTGACAAAACTGAAAAATTTAGATTTCCAATTTCAACCAAACATGCTAGAAATGCTCCAATTGAGCTAATTAGCTTATTGTGAGAATATTACAAACGTCTGACAACACTGAAAAATGTAAATTTCCAATTTCAACCAAACATGCTAGAAATGCTCCAATTGAGCTAATTAGCTTATTGAGAGAATATTGCATTTGTTTGACAAAAGTGAAAAATGTAAATTTCCAATTTCAACCAAACGTGCTAGAAATGCTTCAATTGAGCTAATTAGCTTATTGTGAGAATATTACAAACGTCTGACGAAAGTGAAAAATGTAAAATTCTAATTTCAACCGAACATGCTAGAAATGCTCCAATTGAGCTAATTAGCTTATTGAGAGAATATTGCAATTGTTTGACAAAAGTGAAAAATGTAAATTTCCAATTTCAACCAAACGTGCTAGAAATGCTCCAATTGAGCTAATTAGCTTATTGTGAGAATATTACAAACGTCTGACAAAAGTGAAAAATGTAAATTTCAAATTTCAACCAAACATGCTAGAAATGCTCCAATTGAGCTAATTAGCTTATTGTGAGAATATTACAATTGTATGACAAAAGTGAAAAATGTAAATTTCCAATTTCAACCAAACATGCTAGAAATGCTCCAATTGAGCTAATTAGCTTATTGTGAGAATATTACAAACGTCTAACAAAATTGAAAAATGTAAATTTCCAATTTCAACCAAACGTGCTAGAAATGCCCCAATTGAGCTAATTAGCTTATTGTGAGAATATTACAAACGTCTGACAACACTGAAAAATGTAAATTTCCAATTTCAACCAAACATGCTAGAAATGCTCCAATTGAGCTAATTAGCTTATTGAGAGAATATTGCAATTGTCTGACAAAAGTGAAAAATGTAAATTTCCAATTTCAACCAAACGTGCTAGAAATGCTCCAATTGAGCTAATTAGCTTATTGTGAGAATATTACAAACGTCTGACAACACTGAAAAATGTAAATTTCCAATTTCAACCAAACATGCTAGAAATGCTCCAATTGAGCTAATTAGCTTATTGTGAGAATATTGCAATTGTCTGACAAAAGTGAAAAAAGTAAATTTCCAATTTCAACCAAACATGCTAGAAATGCTCAAATTGCGCAAATAAGCCTACTGTAAGAATTTTACAAACGTCTGACAAAAGTGAAAAATGTAAATTTCCAATTTCAACCAAACATGCTAGAAATGCTCCAATTGAGCTAATTAGCTTATTGAGAGAATATTGCAATTGTTTGACAAAAGTGAAAAATGTAAATTTCCAATTTCAACCAAACGTGCTAGAAATGCTCCAATTGAGCTAATTAGCTTATTGTGAGAATATTACAAACGTCTGACAACACTGAAAAATGTAAATTTCCAATTTCAATCAAACATGCTAGAAATGCTCCAATTGAGCTAATTAGCTTATTGTGAGAATATTGCAATTGTCTGACAAAAGTGAAAAAAGTAAATTTCCAATTTCAACCAAACATGCTAGAAATGCTCAAATTGCGCAATAAGCCTACTGTAAGAATTTTACAAACGTCTGACAAAACTGAAAAATGTAAATTTCCAATTTCAACCAAACATGCTAGAAATGCTCCAATTTAGCTAATTAGCTTATTGTGAGAATATTACAAACGTCTGACAAAACTGAAAAATGTAGATTTCCAAATTCAACCAAACATGCTAGAAATGCTCCAATTGTGCTAATTAGCTTATTGTGAGAATATTACAAACGTCTGACAACACTGAAAAATGTACATTTCCAAATTCAACCAAACGTGCTAGAAATGCCCCAATTGAGCTAATTAGCTTATTGAGAGAATATTACAAACGTCTGACAACACTGAAAAATGTAAATTTCCAATTTCAACCAAACATGCTAGAAATGCTCCAATTGAGCTAATTAGCTTATTGAGAGAATATTGCAATTGTCTGACAAAAGTGAAAAATGTAAATTTCCAATTTCAACCAAACGTGCTAGAAATGCTCCAATTGAGCTAATTAGCTTATTGTGAGAATATTACAAACGTCTGACAACACTGAAAAATGTAAATTTCCAATTTCAACCAAACATGCTAGAAATGCTCCAATTGAGCTAATTAGCTTATTGTGAGAATATTGCAATTGTCTGACAAAAGTGAAAAAAGTAAATTTCCAATTTCAACCAAACATGCTAGAAATGCTCAAATTGCGCAAATAAGCCTACTGTAAGAATTTTACAAACGTCTGACAAAAGTGAAAAATGTAAATTTCCAATTTCAACCAAACATGCTAGAAATGCTCCAATTGAGCTAATTAGCTTATTGAGAGAATATTGCAATTGTTTGACAAAAGTGAAAAATGTAAATTTCCAATTTCAACCAAACGTGCTAGAAATGCTCCAATTGAGCTAATTAGCTTATTGTGAGAATATTACAAACGTCTGACAAAAGTGAAAAATGTAAATTTCCAATTTCAACCAAACATGCTAGAAATGCTCCAATTGAGCTAATTAGCTTATTGTGAGAATATTGCAATTGTCTGACAAAAGTGAAAAATGTAAATTTCCAGTTTCAACAAAACATGCTAGAAATGCTCCAATTGAGCTAATTAGCTTATTGTGAGAATATTACAAACGTCTAACTAAATTGAAAAATGTAAATTTCCAATTTCAACCAAACATGCTAGAAATGCTCCAATTGAGCTAATTAGCTTATTGTGAGATTATTGCAATTGTCTGACAGAAGTGAAAAATGTAAATTTGCAATTTCAACCAAACATGCTAGAAATGCTCCAATTTAGCTAATTAGCTTATTGTGAGAATATTACAAACGTCTGACAACACTGAAAAATGTAAATTTCCAATTTCAACCAAACATGCTAGAAATGCTCCAATTGAGCCAATTAGCTTATTGTGAGAATATTGCAATTGTCTGACAAAAGTGAAAAAAGTAAATTTCCAATTTCAACCAAACATGCTAGAAATGCTCCAATTGAGCTAATTAGCTTATTGTGAGAATATTACAAACGTCTGACAAAACTGAAAAATGTAAATTTCCAATTTCAACCAAACATGCTAAAAATGCTCCAATTGAGCTAATTAGCTTATTGTGAGAATATTACAAACGTCTGACAACACTGAAAAATGTAAATTTCTAATTTCAACCAAACATGCTAGAAATGCTCCAAATGAGCTAATTAGCTTATTGAGAGAATACTGCAATTGTCTGACAAAAGTGAAAAATGTAAATTTCCAATGTCAACCAAACATGCTAGAAATGCTCCAATTGAGCTAATTAGCTTATTGTGAGAATATTGCAATTGTCTGACAAAAGTGAAAAATGTAAATTTCCAATTTCAACCAAACATGCTAGAAATGCTCCAATTGAGCTAATTAGCTTATTGTGAGAATATTACAAACGTCTGACAACACTGAAAAATGTAAATTTCCAATTTCAACCAAACATGCTAGAAATGCTCCAATTGAGCTAATTAGCTTATTGTGAGAATATTGCAATTGTCTGACAAAAGTGAAAAATGTAAATTTCCAACTTCAACCAAACATGCTAGAAATGCTCAAATTGCGCAAATAAGCCTACTGTAAGAATTTTACAAACGTCTGACAAAACTGAAAAATGTAAATTTCCAATTTCAACCAAACATGCTAGAAATGCTCCAATTGAGCTAATTAGCTTATTGTGAGAATATTACAAACGTCTGACAAAACTGAAAAATGTAGATTTCCAATTTCAACCAAACATGCTAGAAATGCTCCAATTGAGCTAATTAGCTTATTGTGAGAATATTACAAACGTCTGACAACACTGAAAAATGTAAATTTCCAATTTCAACCAAACATGCTAGAAATGCTCCAATTGAGCTAATTAGCTTATTGAGAGAATATTGCAATTGTTTGACAAAAGTGAAAAATGTAAATTTCCAATTTCAACCAAACGTGCTAGAAATGCTTCAATTGAGCTAATTAGCTTATTGTGAGAATATTACAAACGTCTGACGAAAGTGAAAAATGTAAAATTCCAATTTCAACCGAACATGCTAGAAATGCTCCAATTGAGCTAATTAGCTTATTGAGAGAATATTGCAATTGTTTGACAAAAGTGAAAAATGTAAATTTCCAATTTCAACCAAACGTGCTAGAAATGCTCCAATTGAGCTAATTAGCTTATTGTGAGAATATTACAAACGTCTGACAATAGTGAAAAATGTAAATTTCAAATTTCAACCAAACATGCTAGAAATGCTCCAATTGAGCTAATTAGCTTATTGTGAGAATATTACAATTTTATGACAAAAGTGAAAAATGTAAATTTCCAATTTCAACCAAACATGCTAGAAATGCTCCAATTGAGCTAATTAGCTTATTGTGAGAATATTACAAACGTCTAACAAAATTGAAAAATGTAAATTTCCAATTTCAACCAAACGTGCTAGAAATGCTCCAATTGAGCTAATTAGCTTATTGTGAGAATATTACAAACGTCTGACAAAAGTGAAAAATGTAAATTTCCAATTTCAACCAAACATGCTAGAAATGCTCCAATTGAGCTAATTAGCTTATTGTGAGAATATTGCAATTGTCTGACAAAAGTGAAAAAAGTAAATTTCCAATTTCAACCAAACATGCTAGAAATGCTCAAATTGCGCAAATAAGCCTACTGTAAGAATTTTACAAACGTCTGACAAAACTGAAAAATGTAACTTTCCAATTTCAACCAAACATGCTAAAAATGCTCCAATTGAGCTAATTAGCTTATTGTGAGAATATTACAAACGTCTGACAACACTGAAAAATGTAAATTTCTAATTTCAACCAAACTTGCTAGAAATGCTCCAAATGAGCTAATTAGCTTATTGAGAGAATATTGCAATTGTCTGACAAAAGTGAAAAATGTAAATTTCCAATTTCAACCAAACATGCTAGAAATGCTCCAATTGAGCTAATTAGCTTATTGTGAGAATATTACAAACGTCTGACAACACTGAAAAATGTAAATTTCCAATTTCAACCAAACATGCTAGAAATGCTCCAATTGAGCTCATTAGCTTATTGTGAGAATATTGCAATTGTCTGACAAAAGTGAAAAATGTAAATTTCCAACTTCAACCAAACATGCTAGAAATGCTCAAATTGCGCAAATAAGCCTACTGTAAGAATTTTACAAACGTCTGACAAAACTGAAAAATGTAAATTTCCAATTTCAACCAAACATGCTAGAAATGCTCCAATTGAGCTAATTAGCTTATTGTGAGAATATTACAAACGTCTGACAAAACTGAAAAATGTAGATTTCCAATTTCAACCAAACATGCTAGAAATGCTCCAATTGAGCTAATTAGCTTATTGTGAGAATATTACAAACGTCTGACAACACTGAAAAATGTAAATTTCCAATTTCAACCAAACATGCTAGAAATGCTCCAATTGAGCTAATTAGCTTATTGAGAGAATATTGCATTTGTTTGACAAAAGTGAAAAATGTAAATTTCCAATTTCAACCAAACGTGCTAGAAATGCTTCAATTGAGCTAATTAGCTTATTGTGAGAATATTACAAACGTCTGACGAAAGTGAAAAATGTAAAATTCTAATTTCAACCGAACATGCTAGAAATGCTCCAATTGAGCTAATTAGCTTATTGAGAGAATATTGCAATTGTTTGACAAAAGTGAAAAATGTAAATTTCCAATTTCAACCAAACGTGCTAGAAATGCTCCAATTGAGCTAATTAGCTTATTGTGAGAATATTACAAACGTCTGACAAAAGTGAAAAATGTAAATTTCAAATTTCAACCAAACATGCTAGAAATGCTCCAATTGAGCTAATTAGCTTATTGTGAGAATATTACAATTGTATGACAAAAGTGAAAAATGTAAATTTCCAATTTCAACCAAACATGCTAGAAATGCTCCAATTGAGCTAATTAGCTTATTGTGAGAATATTACAAACGTCTAACAAAATTGAAAAATGTAAATTTCCAATTTCAACCAAACGTGCTAGAAATGATCCAATTGAGCTAATTAGCTTATTGTGAGAATATTACAAACGTCTGACAAAAGTGAAAAATGTAAATTTCCAATTTCAACCGAACATGCTAGAAATGCTCCCATTGAGCTAATTAGCTTATTGAGAGAATATTGCAATTGTTTGACAAAAGTGAAAAATGTAAAATTCCAATTTCAACCAAACGTGCTAGAAATGCTCCAATTGAGCTAATTAGCTTATTGTGAGAATATTACAAACGTCTGACAAAAGTGAAAAATGTAAATTTCCAATTTCAACCAAACATGCTAGAAATGCTCCAATTGAGCTAATTAGCTTATTGTGAGAATATTGCAATTGTCTGACAAAAGTGAAAAAAGTAAATTTCCAATTTCAACCAAACATGCTAGAAATGCTCAAATTGCGCAAATAAGCCTACTGTAAGAATTTTACAAACGTCTGACAAAACTGAAAAATGTAACTCCAATTTCAACCAAACATGCTAGAAATGCTCCAATTGAGCTAATTAGCTTATTGTGAGAATATTGCAATTGTCTGACAGAAGTGAAAAATGTAAATTTGCAATTTCAACCAAACATGCTAGAAATGCTCCAATTTAGCTAATTAGCTTATTGTGAGAATATTACAAACGTCTGACAACACTGAAAAATGTAAATTTCCAATTTCAACCAAACATGCTAGAAATGCTCCAATTGAGCTAATTAGCTTATTGGGAGAATATTACAAACGTCTGACAACACTGAAAAATGTAAATTTCCAATTTCAACCAAACATGCTAGAAATGCTCCAATTGAGCTAATTAGCTTATTGAGAGAATATTGCAATTGTTTGACAAAAGTGAAAAATGTAAATTTCCAATTTCAACCAAACATGCTAGAAATGCTCCAATTGAGCTAATTAGCTTATTGTGAGAATATTACAAACGTCTGACGAAAGTGAAAAATGTAAAATTCCAATTTCAACCGAACATGCTAGAAATGCTCCAATTGAGCTAATTAGCTTATTGAGAGAATATTGCAATTGTTTGACAAAAGTGAAAAATGTAAATTTCCAATTTCAACCAAACGTGCTAGAAATGCTCCAATTGAGCTAATTAGCTTATTGTGAGAATATTACAAACGTCTGACAAAAGTGAAAAATGTAAATTTCCAATTTCAACCAAACATGCTAGAAATGCTCCAATTGAGCTAATTAGCTTATTGTGAGAATATTACAATTGTCTGACAAAAGTGAAAAGTGTAAATTTCAAATTTCAACCAAACATGCTAGAAATGCTCCAATTGAGCTAATTAGCTTATTGTGAGAATATTACAAACGTCTAACAAAATTGAAAAATGTAAATTTCCAATTTCAACCAAACATGCTAGAAATGCTCCAATTGAGCTAATTAGCTTATTGTGAGAATATTGCAATTGTCTGACAAAAGTGAAAAATGTAAATTTCCAATTTCAACCAAACGTGCTAGAAATGCTCCAATTGAGCTAATTAGCTTATTGTGAGAATATTACAAACGTCTGACAAAAGTGAAAAATGTAAATTTCCAATTCCAACCGAACATACTAGAAATGCTCCTATTGAGCTAATTAGCTTATTGTGAGAATATTACAAACGTCTGACAAAACTGAAAATTGTAAATTTCCAATTTCAACCAAACATGCTAGAAATGCTCCAATTGAGCTAATTAGCTTATTGTGAGAATATTACAAACGTCTGACAACACTGAAAAATGTAAATTTCTAATTTCAACCAAACATGCTAGAAATGCTCCAAATGAGCTAATTAGCTTATTGAGAGAATACTGCAATTGTCTGACAAAAGTGAAAAATGTAAATTTCCAATGTCAACCAAACATGCTAGAAATGCTCCAATTGAGCTAATTAGCTTATTGTGAGAATATTGCAATTGTCTGACAAAAGTGAAAAATGTAAATTTCCAATTTCAACCAAACATGCTAGAAATGCTCCAATTGAGCTAATTAGCTTATTGTGAGAATATTACAAACGTCTGACAACACTGAAAAATGTAAATTTCCAATTTCAACCAAACATGCTAGAAATGCTCCAATTGAGCTCATTAGCTTATTGTGAGAATATTGCAATTGTCTGACAAAAGTGAAAAATGTAAATTTCCAACTTCAACCAAACATGCTAGAAATGCTCAAATTGCGCAAATAAGCCTACTGTAAGAATTTTACAAACGTCTGACAAAACTGAAAAATGTAAATTTCCAATTTCAACCAAACATGCTAGAAATGCTCCAATTGAGCTAATTAGCTTATTGTGAGAATATTACAAACGTCTGACAAAACTGAAAAATGTAGATTTCCAATTTCAACCAAACATGCTAGAAATGCTCCAATTGAGCTAATTAGCTTATTGTGAGAATATTACAAACGTCTGACAACACTGAAAAATGTAAATTTCCAATTTCAACCAAACATGCTAGAAATGCTCCAATTGAGCTAATTAGCTTATTGAGAGAATATTGCATTTGTTTGACAAAAGTGAAAAATGTAAATTTCCAATTTCAACCAAACGTGCTAGAAATGCTTCAATTGAGCTAATTAGCTTATTGTGAGAATATTACAAACGTCTGACGAAAGTGAAAAATGTAAAATTCTAATTTCAACCGAACATGCTAGAAATGCTCCAATTGAGCTAATTAGCTTATTGAGAGAATATTGCAATTGTTTGACAAAAGTGAAAAATGTAAATTTCCAATTTCAACCAAACGTGCTAGAAATGCTCCAATTGAGCTAATTAGCTTATTGTGAGAATATTACAAACGTCTGACAAAAGTGAAAAATGTAAATTTCAAATTTCAACCAAACATGCTAGAAATGCTCCAATTGAGCTAATTAGCTTATTGTGAGAATATTACAATTGTATGACAAAAGTGAAAAATGTAAATTTCCAATTTCAACCAAACATGCTAGAAATGCTCCAATTGAGCTAGTTAGCTTATTGTGAGAATATTACAAACGTCTAACAAAATTGAAAAATGTAAATTTCCAATTTCAACCAAACGTGCTAGAAATGCCCCAATTGAGCTAATTAGCTTATTGTGAGAATATTACAAACGTCTGACAACACTGAAAAATGTAAATTTCCAATTTCAACCAAACATGCTAGAAATGCTCCAATTGAGCTAATTAGCTTATTGAGAGAATATTGCAATTGTCTGACAAAAGTGAAAAATGTAAATTTCCAATTTCAACCAAACGTGCTAGAAATGCTCCAATTGAGCTAATTAGCTTATTGTGAGAATATTACAAACGTCTGACAACACTGAAAAATGTAAATTTCCAATTTCAACCAAACATGCTAGAAATGCTCCAATTGAGCTAATTAGCTTATTGTGAGAATATTGCAATTGTCTGACAAAAGTGAAAAAAGTAAATTTCCAATTTCAACCAAACATGCTAGAAATTCTCAAATTGCGCAAATAAGCCTACTGTAAGAATTTTACAAACGTCTGACAAAAGTGAAAAATGTAAATTTCCAATTTCAACCAAACATGCTAGAAATGCTCCAATTGAGCTAATTAGCTTATTGAGAGAATATTGCAATTGTTTGACAAAAGTGAAAAATGTAAATTTCCAATTTCAACCAAACGTGCTAGAAATGCTCCAATTGAGCTAATTAGCTTATTGTGAGAATATTACAAACGTCTGACAACACTGAAAAATGTAAATTTCCAATTTCAATCAAACATGCTAGAAATGCTCCAATTGAGCTAATTAGCTTATTGTGAGAATATTGCAATTGTCTGACAAAAGTGAAAAAAGTAAATTTCCAATTTCAACCAAACATGCTAGAAATGCTCAAATTGCGCAATAAGCCTACTGTAAGAATTTTACAAACGTCTGACAAAACTGAAAAATGTAAATTTCCAATTTCAACCAAACATGCTAGAAATGCTCCAATTTAGCTAATTAGCTTATTGTGAGAATATTACAAACGTCTGACAAAACTGAAAAATGTAGATTTCCAAATTCAACCAAACATGCTAGAAATGCTCCAATTGTGCTAATTAGCTTATTGTGAGAATATTACAAACGTCTGACAACACTGAAAAATGTACATTTCCAAATTCAACCAAACGTGCTAGAAATGCCCCAATTGAGCTAATTAGCTTATTGTGAGAATATTACAAACGTCTGACAACACTGAAAAATGTAAATTTCCAATTTCAACCAAACATGCTAGAAATGCTCCAATTGAGCTAATTAGCTTATTGAGAGAATATTGCAATTGTCTGACAAAAGTGAAAAATGTAAATTTCCAATTTCAACCAAACGTGCTAGAAATGCTCCAATTGAGCTAATTAGCTTATTGTGAGAATATTACAAACGTCTGACAACACTGAAAAATGTAAATTTCCAATTTCAACCAAACATGCTAGAAATGCTCCAATTGAGCTAATTAGCTTATTGTGAGAATATTGCAATTGTCTGACAAAAGTGAAAAAAGTAAATTTCCAATTTCAACCAAACATGCTAGAAATGCTCAAATTGCGCAAATAAGCCTACTGTAAGAATTTTACAAACGTCTGACAAAAGTGAAAAATGTAAATTTCCAATTTCAACCAAACATGCTAGAAATGCTCCAATTGAGCTAATTAGCTTATTGAGAGAATATTGCAATTGTTTGACAAAAGTGAAAAATGTAAATTTCCAATTTCAACCAAACGTGCTAGAAATGCTCCAATTGAGCTAATTAGCTTATTGTGAGAATATTACAAACGTCTGACAAAAGTGAAAAATGTAAATTTCCAATTTCAACCAAACATGCTAGAAATGCTCCAATTGAGCTAATTAGCTTATTGTGAGAATATTGCAATTGTCTGACAAAAGTGAAAAATGTAAATTTCCAGTTTCAACAAAACATGCTAGAAATGCTCCAATTGAGCTAATTAGCTTATTGTGAGAATATTACAAACGTCTAACTAAATTGAAAAATGTAAATTTCCAATTTCAACCAAACATGCTAGAAATGCTCCAATTGAGCTAATTAGCTTATTGTGAGATTATTGCAATTGTCTGACAGAAGTGAAAAATGTAAATTTGCAATTTCAACCAAACATGCTAGAAATGCTCCAATTTAGCTAATTAGCTTATTGTGAGAATATTACAAACGTCTGACAACACTGAAAAATGTAAATTTCCAATTTCAACCAAACATGCTAGAAATGCTCCAATTGAGCCAATTAGCTTATTGTGAGAATATTGCAATTGTCTGACAAAAGTGAAAAAAGTAAATTTCCAATTTCAACCAAACATGCTAGAAATGCTCCAATTGAGCTAATTAGCTTATTGTGAGAATATTACAAACGTCTGACAAAACTGAAAAATGTAAATTTCCAATTTCAACCAAACATGCTAAAAATGCTTCAATTGAGCTAATTAGCTTATTGTGAGAATATTACAAACGTCTGACAACACTGAAAAATGTAAATTTCTAATTTCAACCAAACATGCTAGAAATGCTCCAAATGAGCTAATTAGCTTATTGAGAGAATACTGCAATTGTCTGACAAAAGTGAAAAATGTAAATTTCCAATGTCAACCAAACATGCTAGAAATGCTCCAATTGAGCTAATTAGCTTATTGTGAGAATATTGCAATTGTCTGACAAAAGTGAAAAATGTAAATTTCCAATTTCAACCAAACATGCTAGAAATGCTCCAATTGAGCTAATTAGCTTATTGTGAGAATATTACAAACGTCTGACAACACTGAAAAATGTAAATTTCCAATTTCAACCAAACATGCTAGAAATGCTCCAATTGAGCTAATTAGCTTATTGTGAGAATATTGCAATTGTCTGACAAAAGTGAAAAATGTAAATTTCCAACTTCAACCAAACATGCTAGAAATGCTCAAATTGCGCAAATAAGCCTACTGTAAGAATTTTACAAACGTCTGACAAAACTGAAAAATGTAAATTTCCAATTTCAACCAAACATGCTAGAAATGCTCCAATTGAGCTAATTAGCTTATTGTGAGAATATTACAAACGTCTGACAAAACTGAAAAATGTAGATTTCCAATTTCAACCAAACATGCTAGAAATGCTCCAATTGAGCTAATTAGCTTATTGTGAGAATATTACAAACGTCTGACAACACTGAAAAATGTAAATTTCCAATTTCAACCAAACATGCTAGAAATGCTCCAATTGAGCTAATTAGCTTATTGAGAGAATATTGCAATTGTTTGACAAAAGTGAAAAATGTAAATTTCCAATTTCAACCAAACGTGCTAGAAATGCTTCAATTGAGCTAATTAGCTTATTGTGAGAATATTACAAACGTCTGACGAAAGTGAAAAATGTAAAATTCCAATTTCAACCGAACATGCTAGAAATGCTCCAATTGAGCTAATTAGCTTATTGAGAGAATATTGCAATTGTTTGACAAAAGTGAAAAATGTAAATTTCCAATTTCAACCAAACGTGCTAGAAATGCTCCAATTGAGCTAATTAGCTTATTGTGAGAATATTACAAACGTCTGACAATAGTGAAAAATGTAAATTTCAAATTTCAACCAAACATGCTAGAAATGCTCCAATTGAGCTAATTAGCTTATTGTGAGAATATTACAATTTTATGACAAAAGTGAAAAATGTAAATTTCCAATTTCAACCAAACATGCTAGAAATGCTCCAATTGAGCTAATTAGCTTATTGTGAGAATATTACAAACGTCTAACAAAATTGAAAAATGTAAATTTCCAATTTCAACCAAACGTGCTAGAAATGCTCCAATTGAGCTAATTAGCTTATTGTGAGAATATTACAAACGTCTGACAAAAGTGAAAAATGTAAATTTCCAATTTCAACCAAACATGCTAGAAATGCTCCAATTGAGCTAATTAGCTTATTGTGAGAATATTGCAATTGTCTGACAAAAGTGAAAAAAGTAAATTTCCAATTTCAACCAAACATGCTAGAAATGCTCAAATTGCGCAAATAAGCCTACTGTAAGAATTTTACAAACGTCTGACAAAACTGAAAAATGTAACTTTCCAATTTCAACCAAACATGCTAAAAATGCTCCAATTGAGCTAATTAGCTTATTGTGAGAATATTACAAACGTCTGACAACACTGAAAAATGTAAATTTCTAATTTCAACCAAACTTGCTAGAAATGCTCCAAATGAGCTAATTAGCTTATTGAGAGAATATTGCAATTGTCTGACAAAAGTGAAAAATGTAAATTTCCAATTTCAACCAAACATGCTAGAAATGCTCCAATTGAGCTAATTAGCTTATTGTGAGAATATTACAAACGTCTGACAACACTGAAAAATGTAAATTTCCAATTTCAACCAAACATGCTAGAAATGCTCCAATTGAGCTCATTAGCTTATTGTGAGAATATTGCAATTGTCTGACAAAAGTGAAAAATGTAAATTTCCAACTTCAACCAAACATGCTAGAAATGCTCAAATTGCGCAAATAAGCCTACTGTAAGAATTTTACAAACGTCTGACAAAACTGAAAAATGTAAATTTCCAATTTCAACCAAACATGCTAGAAATGCTCCAATTGAGCTAATTAGCTTATTGTGAGAATATTACAAACGTCTGACAAAACTGAAAAATGTAGATTTCCAATTTCAACCAAACATGCTAGAAATGCTCCAATTGAGCTAATTAGCTTATTGTGAGAATATTACAAACGTCTGACAACACTGAAAAATGTAAATTTCCAATTTCAACCAAACATGCTAGAAATGCTCCAATTGAGCTAATTAGCTTATTGAGAGAATATTGCATTTGTTTGACAAAAGTGAAAAATGTAAATTTCCAATTTCAACCAAACGTGCTAGAAATGCTTCAATTGAGCTAATTAGCTTATTGTGAGAATATTACAAACGTCTGACGAAAGTGAAAAATGTAAAATTCTAATTTCAACCGAACATGCTAGAAATGCTCCAATTGAGCTAATTAGCTTATTGAGAGAATATTGCAATTGTTTGACAAAAGTGAAAAATGTAAATTTCCAATTTCAACCAAACGTGCTAGAAATGCTCCAATTGAGCTAATTAGCTTATTGTGAGAATATTACAAACGTCTGACAAAAGTGAAAAATGTAAATTTCAAATTTCAACCAAACATGCTAGAAATGCTCCAATTGAGCTAATTAGCTTATTGTGAGAATATTACAATTGTATGACAAAAGTGAAAAATGTAAATTTCCAATTTCAACCAAACATGCTAGAAATGCTCCAATTGAGCTAATTAGCTTATTGTGAGAATATTACAAACGTCTAACAAAATTGAAAAATGTAAATTTCCAATTTCAACCAAACGTGCTAGAAATGATCCAATTGAGCTAATTAGCTTATTGTGAGAATATTACAAACGTCTGACAAAAGTGAAAAATGTAAATTTCCAATTTCAACCGAACATGCTAGAAATGCTCCCATTGAGCTAATTAGCTTATTGAGAGAATATTGCAATTGTTTGACAAAAGTGAAAAATGTAAAATTCCAATTTCAACCAAACGTGCTAGAAATGCTCCAATTGAGCTAATTAGCTTATTGTGAGAATATTACAAACGTCTGACAAAAGTGAAAAATGTAAATTTCCAATTTCAACCAAACATGCTAGAAATGCTCCAATTGAGCTAATTAGCTTATTGTGAGAATATTGCAATTGTCTGACAAAAGTGAAAAAAGTAAATTTCCAATTTCAACCAAACATGCTAGAAATGCTCAAATTGCGCAAATAAGCCTACTGTAAGAATTTTACAAACGTCTGACAAAACTGAAAAATGTAACTCCAATTTCAACCAAACATGCTAAAAATGTTGCAATTGAGCTAATTAGCTTATTGTGAGAATATTACAAACGTCTGACAACACTGAAAAATGTAAATTTCTAATTTCAACCAAACTTGCTAGAAATGCTTCAAATGAGCTAATTAGCTTATTGAGAGAATATTGCAATTGTCTGACAAAAGTGAAAAATGTAAATTTCCAACTTCAACCCAACATGCTAGAAATGCTCCAATTGAGCTAATTAGCTTATTGTGAGAATATTGCAATTGTCTGACAAAAGTGTAAAATGTAAATTTCCAATTTCAACCAAACATGCTAGAATTGCTCCAATTGAGCTAATTAGCTTACTGTGAGATTATTGCAATTGTCTGACAAAAGTGAAAATTGTAAATTTCCAATTTCAACCAAACATGCTAGAAATGCTCCAATTGAGCTAATTAGCTTATTGTGAGAATATTACAAACGTCTGACAACACTGAAAAATGTAAATTTCCAATTTCAACCGAAGATGCTAGAAATGCTCCAATTGAGCTAATTAGCTTATTGAGAGAATATTGCAATTGTTTGACAAAAGTGAAAAATGTAAATTTCCAATTTCAACCAAACGTGCTAGAAATGCCCCAATTGAGCTAATTAGCTTATTGTGAGAATATTACAAACGTCTGACAAAAGTGAAAAATGTAAATTTCCAATTTCAACCAAACATGCTACAAATGCTCCAATTGAGCTAATTAGCTTATTGTGAGAATATTGCAATTGTCTGACAAAAGTGAAAAATGTAAATTTCCAATTTCAACCAAACATGCTAGAAATGCTCCAATTGAGCTAATTAGCTTATTGTGAGAATATTGCAATTGTCTGACAGAAGTGAAAAATGTAAATTTCCAATTTCAACCAAACATGCTAGAAATGCTCCAATTTAGCTAATTAGCTTATTGTGAGAATATTACAAACGTCTGACAACACTGAAAAATGTAAATTTCCAATTTCAATCAAACATGCTAGAAATGCTCCAATTGAGCTAATTAGCTTATTGTGAGAATATTGCAATTGTCTGAGCAAAGTGAAAAAAGTAAATTTCCAATTTCAACCAAACATGCTAGAAATGCTCAAATTGCGCAAATAAGCCTACTGTAAGAATTTTACAAACGTCTGACAAAACTGAAAAATGTAAATTTCCAATTTCAACCAAACATGCTAGAAATGCTCCAATTGAGCTAATTAGCTTATTGTGAGAATATTACAAACGTCTGACAAAACTGAAAAATGTAGATTTCCAATTTCAACCAAACATGCTAGAAATGCTCCAATCGAGCTAATTAGCTTATTGTGAGAATATTACAAACGTCTGACAACACTGAAAAATGTACATTTCCAATTTCAACCAAACGTGCTAGAAATGCCCCAATTGAGCTAATTAGCTTATTGTGAGAATATTACAAACGTCTGACAACACTGAAAAATGTAAATTTCCAATTTCAACCGAAGATGCTAGAAATGCTCCAATTGAGCTAATTAGCTTATTGTGAGAATATTGCAATTGTCTGACAAAAGTGAAAAATTTAAATTTCCAATTTCAACCAAACGTGCTAGAAATGCTCCAATTAAGCTAATTAGCTTATTGTGAGAATATTACAAACGTCTGACAAAAGTGAAAAATGTAAATTTCCAATTTCAACCAAACATGCTAGAAATGCTCCAATTGAGCTAATTAGCTTATTGAGAGAATATTGCAATTGTTTGACAAAAGTGAAAAATGTAAATTTCCAATTTCAACCAAACATGCTAGAAATGCTCCAATTGAGCTAATTAGCTTATTGAAAGAATATTGCAATTGTTTGACAAAAGTGAAAAATGTAAATTTCCAATTTCAACCAAACGTGCTAGAAATGCTCCAATTTCGCTAATTAGCTTATTGTGAGAATATTACAAACTTCTGACAAAAGTGAAAAATGCAAATTTCCAATTTCAACCAAACATGCTAGAAATGCTCCAATTGAGCTAATTAGCTTATTGTGAGAATATTGCAATTGTCTGACAAAAGTGAAAAATGTAAAATTCCAGTTTCAACCAAACATGCTAGAAATGCTCCAATTGAACTAATTAGCTTATTGTGAGAATATTACAAACGTCTAACAAAATTGAAAAATGTAAATTTCCAATTTCAACCAAACATGCTAGAAATGCTCAAATTGCGCAAATAAGCCTACTGTAAGAATTTTACAAACGTCTGACAAACCTGAAAAATGTAAATTTCCAATTTCAACCAAACATGCTAGAAATGCTCCAATTTAGCTAATTAGCTTATTGTGAGAATATTACAAACGTCTGACAACACTGAAAAATGTAAATTTCCAATTTCAACCAAACATGCTAGAAATGCTCCAATTGAGCTAATTAGCTTATTGTGAGAATATTGCAATTGTCTGACAAAAGTGAAAAAAGTAAATTTCCAATTTCAACCAAACATGCTAGAAATGCTCCAATTGAGCTAATTAGCTTATTGTGAGAATATTAGAAACGTCTGACAAAACTGAAAAATGTAAATTTCCAATTTCAACCAAACATGCTAAAAATGCTCCAATTGAGCTAATTAGCTTATTGTGAGAATATTACAAACGTCTGACAACACTGAAAAATGTAAATTTCTAATTTCAACCAAACATGCTAGAAATGCTCCAATTGAGCTAATTAGCTTATTGGGAGAATATTACAAACGTCTGACAACACTGAAAAATGTAAATTTCCAATTTCAACCAAACATGCTAGAAATGCTCCAATTGAGCTAATTAGCTTATTGAGAGAATATTGCAATTGTTTGACAAAAGTGAAAAATGTAAATTTCCAATTTCAACCAAACATGCTAGAAATGCTCCAATTGAGCTAATTAGCTTATTGTGAGAATATTACAAACGTCTGACGAAAGTGAAAAATGTAAAATTCCAATTTCAACCGAACATGCTAGAAATGCTCCAATTGAGCTAATTAGCTTATTGAGAGAATATTGCAATTGTTTGACAAAAGTGAAAAATGTAAATTTCCAACTTCAACCAAACGTGCTAGAAATGCTCCAATTGAGCTAATTAGCTTATTGTGAGAATATTACAAACGTCTGACAAAAATGAAAAATGTAAATTTCCAATTTCAACCAAACATGCTAGAAATGCTCCAATTGAGCTAATTAGCTTATTGTGAGAATATTACAATTGTCTGACAAAAGTGAAAAATGTAAATTTCCAATTTCAACCAAACATGCTAGAAATGCTCCAATTGAGCTAATTAGCTTATTGTGAGAATATTAAAAACGTCTAACAAAATTGAAAAATGTAAATTTCCAATTTCAACCGAACATGCTAGAAATGCTCCTATTGAGCTAATTAGCTTATTGAGAGAATATTGCAATTGCTTGACAAAAGTGAAAAATGTAAAATTCCAATTTCAACCAAACGTGCTAGAAATGCTCCAATTGAGCTAATTAGCTTATTGTGAGAATATTACAAACGTCTGACAAAAGTGAAAAATGTAAATTTCTAATTTCAACCAAACATGCTAGAAATGCTCCAATTGAGCTAATTAGCTTATTGTGAGAATATTGCAATTGTCTGACAAAAGTGAAAAATGTAAATTTCCAATTTCAACCAAACATGCTAGAAATGCTCCAATTGAGCTAATTAGCTTATTGTGAGAATATTGCAATTGTCTGACAGAAGTGAAAAGTGTAAATTTGCAATTTCAACCAAACATGCTAGAAATGCTCCAATTTAGCTAATTAGCTTATTGTGAGAATATTACAAACGTCTGACAACACTGAAAAATGTAAATTTCCATTTTCAACCAAACATGCTAGAAATGCTCCAATTGAGCTAATTAGCTTATTGTGAGAATATTGCAATTGTCTGACAAAAGTGAAAAAAGTAAATTTCCAATTTCAACCAAACATGCTAGAAATGCTCAAATTGCGCAAATAAGCCTACTGTAAGAATTTTACAAACGTCTGACAACACTGAAAAATGTAAATTTCCAATTTCAACCGAAGATGCTAGAAATGCTCCAATTGAGCTAATTAGCTTATTGAGAGAATATTGCAATTGTTTGACAAAAGTGAAAAATGTAAATTTCCAATTTCAACCAAACGTGCTAGAAATGCCCCAATTGAGCTAATTAGCTTATTGTGAGAATATTACATACGTCTGACAAAAGTGAAAAATGTAAATTTCCAATTTCAACCAAACATGCTAGAAATGCTCCAAATGAGCTAATTAGCTTATTGAGAGAATATTGCAATTGTCTGACAAAAGTGAAAAATGTAAATTTCCAACTTCAACCAAACATGCTAGAAATGCTCCAATTGAGCTAATTAGCTTATTGTGAGAATATTGCAATTGTCTGACAAAAGTGAAAAATGTAAATTTCCAATTTCAACCAAACATGCTAGAATTGCTCCAATTGAGCTAATTAGCTTACTGTGAGATTATTGCAATTGTCTGACAAAAGTGAAAATTGTAAATTTCCAATTTCAACCAAACATGCTAGAAATGCTCCAATTGAGCTAATCAGCTTATTGTGAGAATATTACAAACGTCTGACAACACTGAAAAATGTAAATTTCCAATTTCAACCGAAGATGCTAGAAATGCTCCAATTGAGCTAATTAGCTTATTGAGAGAATATTGCAATTGTTTGACAAAAGTGAAAAATGTAAAATTCCAATTTCAACCAAACGTGCTAGAAATGCTCCAATTGAGCTAATTAGCTTATTGTGAGAATATTACATACGTCAGACAAAAGTGAAAAATGTAAATTTCCAATTTCAACCAAACATGCTAGAAATGCTCCAATTGAGCTAATTAGCTTATTGTGAGAATATTGCAATTGTCTGACAAAAGTGAAAAATGTAAATTTCCAATTTCAACCAAACATGCTAGAAATGCTCCAATTGAGCTAATTAGCTTATTGTGAGAATATTGCAATTGTCTGACAGAAGTGAAAAATGTAAATTTGCAATTTCAACCAAACATGCTAGAAATGCTCCAATTTAGCTAATTAGCTTATTGTGAGAATATTACAAACGTCTGACAACACTGAAAAATGTAAATTTCCAATTTCAATCAAACATGCTAGAAATGCTCCAATTGAGCTAATTAGCTTATTGTGAGAATATTGCAATTGTCTGACAAAAGTGAAAAAAGTAAATTTCCAATTTCAACCAAACATGCTAGAAATGCTCAAATTGCGCAAAAAAGCCTACTGTAAGAATTTTACAAACGTCTGACAAAACTGAAAAATGTAAATTTCCAATTTCAACCAAACATGCTAGAAATGCTCCAATTGAGCTAATTAGCTTATTGTGAGAATATTACAAACGTCTGACAAAACTGAAAAATGTAGATTTCCAATTTCAACCAAACATGCTAGAAATGCTCCAATTGAGCTAATTAGCTTATTGTGAGAATATTGCAATTGTCTGACAAAAGTGAAAATTGTAAATTTCCAATTTCAACTAAACATGCTAGAAATGCTCCAATTGAGCTAATTAGCTTATTGTGAGAATATTACAAACGTCTGACAAAACTGAAAAATGTAAATTTCCAATTTCATCCAAACGTGCTAGAAATGCCCCAATTGAGCTAATTAGCTTATTGTGAGAATATTACAAGTGTCTGACAAAAGTGAAAAATGTAAATTTCCAATTTCAACCAAACATGCTAGAAATGCTCCAATTGAGCTAATTAGCTTATTGTGAGAATATTACAATTGTCTGACAAAAGTGAAAAATGTAAATTTCCAATTTCAACCAAACATGCTAGAAAAGCTCCAATTGAGCTAATTAGCTTATTGTGAGAACATTACAAACGTCTAACAAAATTGAAAAATGTAAATTTCCAATTTCAACCAAACATGCTAGAAATGCTCCAATTGAGCTAATTAGCTTATTGTGAGAATATTGCAATTGTCTGACAGAAGTGAAAAATGTAAATTTCCAATTTCAACCAAACATGCTAGAAACGCTCCAATTGAGCTAATTAGCTTATTGTGAGAATATTGCAATTGTCTGACAAAAGTGAAAAATGTAAATTTCCAACTTCAACCAAACGTGCTAGAAATGCTCCAATTGAGCTTATTAGCTTATTGTGAGAATATTACAAACGTCTGACAAAAGTGAAAAATGTAAATTTCCAATTTCAACCAAACATGCTAGAAATGCTCCAATTGAGCTAATTAGCTTATTGTGAGAATATTGCAATTGTCTGACAAAAGTGAAAAATGTAAATTTCCAATTTCAACCAAACATGCTAGAAATGCTCAAATTGAGCTAATTAGCTTATTGTGAGAATATTGCAATTGTCTGACAGAAGTGAAAAATGTAAATTTGCAATTTCAACCAAACATGCTAAAAATGCTCCAATTGAGCTAATTAGCTTATTGTGAGAATATTACAAACGTCTGACAACACTGAAAAATGTAAATTTCTAATTTCAACCAAACATGCTAGAAATGCTCCAAATGAGCTAATTAGCTTATTGAGAGAATATTGCAATTGTCTGACAAAAGTGAAAAATGTAAATTTCCAATTTCAACTAAACGTGCTAGAAATGCTCCAATTGAGCTAATTAGCTTATTGTGAGAATATTGCAATTGTCTGACAAAAGTGAAAAATGTAAATTTCCAATTTCAACCAAACATGCTAGAATTGCTCCAATTGAGCTAATTAGCTTACTGTGAGATTATTGCAATTGTCTGACAAAAGTGAAAGTTGTAAATTTCCAATTTCAACCAAACATGCTAGAAATGCTCCAATTGAGCTAATTAGCTTATTGTGAGGATATTACAAACGTCTGACAACACTGAAAAATGTAAATTTCCAATTTCAACCAAACGTGCTAGAAATGCTCCAATTGAGCTAATTAGCTTATTGTGAGAATATTACAAACGTCTGACAAAAGTGAAAAATGTAAATTTCCAATTTCAACCAAACATGCTAGAAATGCTCCAATTGAGCTAATTAGCTTATTGAGAGAATATTGCAATTGTTTGACAAAAGTGAAAAATGTAAACTTCCAATTTCAACCAAACATGCTAGAAATGCTCCAATTGAGCTAATTAGCTTATTGAGAGAATATTGCAATTGTTTGACAAAAGTGAAAAATGTAAATTTCCAAATTCAACCAAACGTGCTAGAAATGCCCCAATTGAGCTAATTAGCTTATTGTGAGAATATTACAAACGTCTGACAACACTGAAAAATGTAAATTTCTAATTTCAACCAAACATGCTAGAAATGCTCCAAATTAGCTAATTAGCTTATTGAGAGAATATTGCAATTGTTTGACAAAAGTGAAAAATGTAAATTTCCAATTTCAACCAAACGTGCTAGAAATGCCCCAATTGAGCTAATTAGCTTATTGTGAGAATATTACAAACGTCTGACAACACTGAAAAATGTAAATTTCTAATTTCAACCAAACATGCTAGAAATGCTCCAAATGAGCTAATTAGCTTATTGTGAGAATATTGCAATTGTCTGACAAAAGTGAAAAATGTAAATTTCCAACTTCAACCAAACGTGCTAGAAATGCTCCAATTGAGCTTATTAGCTTATTGTGAGAATATTACAAACGTCTGACAAAAGTGAAAAATGTAAATTTGCAATTTCAACCAAACATGCTAGAAATGCTCCAATTGAGCTAATTAGCTTATTGTGAGAATATTGCAATTGTCTGACAAAAGTGAAAAATGTAAATTTCCAATTTCAACCAAACATGCTAGAAATGCTCAAATTGAGCTAATTAGCTTATTGTGAGAATATTGCAATTGTCTGACAGAAGTGAAAAATGTAAATTTGCAATTTCAACCAAACATGCTAAAAATGCTCCAATTGAGCTAATTAGCTTATTGTGAGAATATTACAAACGTCTGACAACACTGAAAAATGTAAATTTCTAATTTCAACCAAACATGCTAGAAATGCTCCAAATGAGCTAATTAGCTTATTGAGAGAATATTGCAATTGTCTGACAAAAGTGAAAAATGTAAATTTCCAATTTCAACTAAACGTGCTAGAAATGCTCCAATTGAGCTAATTAGCTTATTGTGAGAATATTGCAATTGTCTGACAAAAGTGAAAAATGTAAATTTCCAATTTCAACCAAACATGCTAGAATTGCTCCAATTGAGCTAATTAGCTTACTGTGAGATTATTGCAATTGTCTGACAAAAGTGAAAGTTGTAAATTTCCAATTTCAACCAAACATGCTAGAAATGCTCCAATTGAGCTAATTAGCTTATTGTGAGGATATTACAAACGTCTGACAACACTGAAAAATGTAAATTTCCAATTTCAACCAAACGTGCTAGAAATGCTCCAATTGAGCTAATTAGCTTATTGTGAGAATATTACAAACGTCTGACAAAAGTGAAAAATGTAAATTTCCAATTTCAACCAAACATGCTAGAAATGCTCCAATTGAGCTAATTAGCTTATTGAGAGAATATTGCAATTGTTTGACAAAAGTGAAAAATGTAAACTTCCAATTTCAACCAAACATGCTAGAAATGCTCCAATTGAGCTAATTAGCTTATTGAGAGAATATTGCAATTGTTTGACAAAAGTGAAAAATGTAAATTTCCAAATTCAACCAAACGTGCTAGAAATGCCCCAATTGAGCTAATTAGCTTATTGTGAGAATATTACAAACGTCTGACAACACTGAAAAATGTAAATTTCTAATTTCAACCAAACATGCTAGAAATGCTCCAAATGAGCTAATTAGCTTATTGAGAGAATATTGCAATTGTCTGACAAAAGTGAAAAATGTAAATTTCCAATTTCAACCAAACATGCTAGAAATGCTCCAATTGAGCTAATTAGCTTATTGAGAGAATATTGCAATTGTCTGACAAAAGTGAAAAATGAAAATTTCCAATTTCAACCAAACATGCTAGAAATGCTCCAATTGAGCTAATTAGCTTATTGTGAGAATATTACAAACGTCTGACAACACTGAAAAATGTAAATTTCCAATTTCAACCAAACATGCTAGAAAAGCTCCAATTGAGCTAATTAGCTTATTGTGAGAATATTGCAATTGTCTGACAAAAGTGAAAAATGTAAATTTCCAATTTCAACCAAACATGCTAGAAATGCTCCAATTGAGCTAATTAGCTTATTGTGAGAATATTACAAACGTCTGACAACACTGAAAAATGTAAATTTCTAATTTCAACCAAACATGCTAGAAATGCTCCAAATGAGCTAATTAGCTTATTGAGAGAATATTGCAATTGTCTGACAAAAGTGAAAAATGTAAATTTCCAATTTCAACTAAACGTGCTAGAAATGCTCCAATTGAGCTAATTAGCTTATTGTGAGAATATTGCAATTGTCTGACAAAAGTGAAAAATGTAAATTTCCAATTTCAACCAAACATGCTAGAATTGCTCCAATTGAGCTAATTAGCTTACTGTGAGATTATTGCAATTGTCTGACAAAAGTGAAAGTTGTAAATTTCCAATTTCAACCAAACATGCTAGAAATGCTCCAATTGAGCTAATTAGCTTATTGTGAGGATATTACAAACGTCTGACAACACTGAAAAATGTAAATTTCCAATTTCAACCAAACGTGCTAGAAATGCTCCAATTGAGCTAATTAGCTTATTGTGAGAATATTACAAACGTCTGACAAAAGTGAAAAATGTAAATTTCCAATTTCAACCAAACATGCTAGAAATGCTCCAATTGAGCTAATTAGCTTATTGAGAGAATATTGCAATTGTTTGACAAAAGTGAAAAATGTAAACTTCCAATTTCAACCAAACATGCTAGAAATGCTCCAATTGAGCTAATTAGCTTATTGAGAGAATATTGCAATTGTTTGACAAAAGTGAAAAATGTAAATTTCCAAATTCAACCAAACGTGCTAGAAATGCCCCAATTGAGCTAATTAGCTTATTGTGAGAATATTACAAACGTCTGACAACACTGAAAAATGTAAATTTCTAATTTCAACCAAACATGCTAGAAATGCTCCAAATGAGCTAATTAGCTTATTGAGAGAATATTGCAATTGTCTGACAAAAGTGAAAAATGTAAATTTCCAATTTCAACCAAACATGCTAGAAATGCTCCAATTGAGCTAATTAGCTTATTGAGAGAATATTGCAATTGTCTGACAAAAGTGAAAAATGTAAATTTCCAATTTCAACCAAACATGCTAGAAATGCTCCAATTGAGCTAATTAGCTTATTGTGAGAATATTACAAACGTCTGACAACACTGAAAAATGTAAATTTCCAATTTCAACCAAACATGCTAGAAAAGCTCCAATTGAGCTAATTAGCTTATTGTGAGAATATTGCAATTGTCTGACAAAAGTGAAAAATGTAAATTTCCAATTTCAACCAAACATGCTAGAAATGCTCCAATTGAGCTAATTAGCTTATTGTGAGAATATTACAAACGTCTGACAACACTGAAAAATTTAAATTTCCAATTTCAACCAAACATGCTAGAAATGCTCCAATTGAGCTAATTAGCTTATTGGGAGAATATTACAAACGTCTGACAACACTGAAAAATGTAAATTTCCAATTTCAACCAAACATGCTAGAAATGCTCCAATTGAGCTAAGTACCTTATTGAGAGAATATTGCAATTGTTTGACAAAAGTGAAAAATGTAAATTTCCAATTTCAACCAAACATGCTAGAAATGCTCCAATTGAGCTAATTAGCTTATTGTGAGAATATTACAAACGTCTGACGAAAGTGAAAAATGTAAAATTCCAATTTCAACCGAACATGCTAGAAATGCTCCAATTGAGCTAATTAGCTTATTGAGAGAATATTGCAATTGTTTGACAAAAGTGAAAAATGTAAATTTCCAATTTTAACCAAACGTGCTAGAAATGCTCCAATTGAGCTAATTAGCTTATTGTGAGAATATTACAAACGTCTGACAAAAGTGAAAAATGCAAATTTCCAATTTCAACCAAACATGCTAGAAATGCTCCAATTGAGCTAATTAGCTTATTGTGAGAATATTACAATTGTCTGACAAAAGTGAAAAATGTAAATTTCCAATTTCAACCAAACATGCTAGAAATGCTCCAATTGAGCTAATTAGCTTATTGTGAGAATATTACAAACGTCTAACAAAATTGAAAAATGTAAATTTCCAATTTCAACCAAACATGCTAGAAATGCTCCAATTGAGCTAATTAGCTTATTGTGAGAATATTGCAATTGTCTGACAAAAGTGAAAAATGTAAATTTCCAATTTCAACCAAACGTGCTAGAAATGCTCCAATTGAGCTAATTAGCTTATTGTGAGAATATTACAAACGTCTGACAAAAGTGAAAAATGTAAATTTCCAATTTCAACCGAACATGCTAGAAATGCTCCTTATGAGCTAATTAGCTTATTGAGAGAATATTGCAATTGCTTGACAAAAGTGAAAAATGTAAAATTCCAATTTCAACCAAACGTGCTAGAAATGCTCCAATTGAGCTAATTAGCTTATTGTGAGAATATTACAAACGTCTGACAAAAGTGAAAAATGTAAATTTCTAATTTCAACCAAACATGCTAGAAATGCTCCAATTGAGCTAATTAGCTTATTGTGAGAATATTGCAATTGTCTGACAAAAGTGAAAAATGTAAATTTCCAATTTCAACCAAACATGCTAGAAATGCTCCAATTGAGCTAATTAGCTTATTGTGAGAATATTGCAATTGTCTGACAGAAGTGAAAAATGTAAATTTCCAATTTCAACCAAACATGCTAAAAATGCTCCAATTGAGCTAATTAGCTTATTGTGAGAATATTACAAACGTCTGACAACACTGAATAATGTAAATTTCTAATTTCAACCAAACATGCTAGAAATGCTCCAAATGAGCTAATTAGCTTATTGAGAGAATATTGCAATTGTCTGACAAAACTGAAAAATGTAGATTTCCAATTTCAACCAAACATGCTAGAAATGCTCCAATTGAGCTAATTAGCTTATTGTGAGAATATTACAAACGTCTGACAACACTGAAAAATGTAAATTTCCAATTTCAACCAAACATGCTAGAAATGCTCCAATTGAGCTAATTAGCTTATTGTGAGAATATTACAAACGTCTGACAAAAGTGAAAAATGTAAATTTCCAATTTCAACCAAACATGCTAGAAATGCTCCAATTGAGCTAATTAGCTTATTGTGAGAATATTACAAACGTCTGACAACACTGAAAAATGTAAATTTCCAATTTCAACCAAACATGCTAGAAATGCTCCAATTGAGCTAATTAGCTTATTGGGAGAATATTACAAACGTCTGACAACACTGAAAAATGTAAATTTCCAATTTCAACCAAACATGCTAGAAATGCTCCAATTGAGCTAAGTAGCTTATTGAGAGAATATTGCAATTGTTTGACAAAAGTGAAAAATGTAAATTTCCAATTTCAACCAAACATGCTAGAAATGCTCCAATTGAGCTAATTAGCTTATTGTGAGAATATTACAAACGTCTGACGAAAGTGAAAAATGTAAAATTCCAATTTCAACCGAACATGCTAGAAATGCTCCAATTGAGCTAATTAGCTTATTGAGAGAATATTGCAATTGTTTGACAAAAGTGAAAAATGTAAATTTCCAATTTTAACCAAACGTGCTAGAAATGCTCCAATTGAGCTAATTAGCTTATTGTGAGAATATTACAAACGTCTGACAAAAGTGAAAAATGTAAATTTCCAATTTCAACCAAACATGCTAGAAATGCTCCAATTGAGCTAATTAGCTTATTGTGAGAATATTACAATTGTCTGACAAAAGTGAAAAATGTAAATTTCCAATTTCAACCAAACATGCTAGAAATGCTCCAATTGAGCTAATTAGCTTATTGTGAGAATATTACAAACGTCTAACAAAATTGAAAAATGTAAATTTCCAATTTCAACCAAACATGCTAGAAATGCTCCAATTGAGCTAATTAGCTTATTGTGAGAATATTGCAATTGTCTGACAAAAGTGAAAAATGTAAATTTCCAATTTCAACCAAACGTGCTAGAAATGCTCCAATTGAGCTAATTAGCTTATTGTGAGAATATTACAAACGTCTGACAAAAGTGAAAAATGTAAATTTCCAATTTCAACCGAACATGCTAGAAATGCTCCTTATGAGCTAATTAGCTTATTGAGAGAATATTGCAATTGCTTGACAAAAGTGAAAAATGTAAAATTCCAATTTCAACCAAACGTGCTAGAAATGCTCCAATTGAGCTAATTAGCTTATTGTGAGAATATTACAAACGTCTGACAAAAGTGAAAAATGTAAATTTCTAATTTCAACCAAACATGCTAGAAATGCTCCAATTGAGCTAATTAGCTTATTGTGAGAATATTGCAATTGTCTGACAAAAGTGAAAAATGTAAATTTCCAATTTCAACCAAACATGCTAGAAATGCTCCAATTGAGCTAATTAGCTTATTGTGAGAATATTGCAATTGTCTGACAGAAGTGAAAAATGTAAATTTCCAATTTCAACCAAACATGCTAAAAATGCTCCAATTGAGCTAATTAGCTTATTGTGAGAATATTACAAACGTCTGACAACACTGAATAATGTAAATTTCTAATTTCAACCAAACATGCTAGAAATGCTCCAAATGAGCTAATTAGCTTATTGAGAGAATATTGCAATTGTCTGACAAAACTGAAAAATGTAGATTTCCAATTTCAACCAAACATGCTAGAAATGCTCCAATTGAGCTAATTAGCTTATTGTGAGAATATTACAAACGTCTGACAACACTGAAAAATGTAAATTTCCAATTTCAACCAAACATGCTAGAAATGCTCCAATTGAGCTAATTAGCTTATTGTGAGAATATTACAAACGTCTGACAAAAGTGAAAAATGTAAATTTCCAATTTCAACCAAACATGCTAAAAATGCTCCAATTGAGCTAATTAGCTTATTGTGAGAATATTACAAACGTCTGACAACACTGAAAAATGTAAATTTCTAATTTCAACCAAACATGCTAGAAATGCTCCAATTGAGCTAATTAGCTTATTGTGAGAATATTGCAATTGTCTGACAAAAGTGAAAAATGTAAATTTCCAATTTCAACCAAACATGCTAGAAATGCTCCAATTGAGCTAATTAGCTTATTGTGAGAATATTACAAACGTCTGACAACACTGAAAAATGTAAATTTCCAATTTCAACCAAACATGCTAGAAATGCTCCAATTGAGCTAATTAGCTTATTGTGAGAATATTGCAATTGTCTGACAAAAGTGAAAAATGTAAATTTCCAACTTCAACCAAACATGCTAGAAATGCTCAAATTGCGCAAATAAGCCTACTGTAAGAATTTTACAAACGTCTGACAAAACTGAAAAATGTAAAATTCCAATTTCAACCAAACATGCTAGAAATGCTCCAATTGAGCTAATTAGCTTATTGTGAGAATATTACAAACGTCTGACAAAACTGAAAAATGTAGATTTCCAATTTCAATCAAACATGCTAGAAATGCTCCAATTGAGCTAATTAGCTTATTGTGAGAATATTACAAACGTCTGACAACACTGAAAAATGTAAATTTCCAATTTCAACCAAACATGCTAGAAATGCTCCAATTGAGCTAATTAGCTTATTGAGAGAATATTGCAATTGTTTGACAAAAGTGAAAAATGTAAATTTCCAATTTCAACCAAACGTGCTAGAAATGCTTCAATTGAGCTAATTAGCTTATTGTGAGAATATTACAAACGTCTGACGAAAGTGAAAAATGTAAAATTCCAATTTCAACCGAACATGCTAGAAATGCTCCAATTGAGCTAATTAGTTTATTGAGAGAATATTGCAATTGTTTGACAAAAGTGAAAAATGTAAATTTCCAATTTCAACCAAACGTGCTAGAAATGCTCCAATTGAGCTAATTAGCTTATTGTGAGAATATTACAAACGTCTGACAAAACTGAAAAATGTAAATTTCCAATTTCAACCAAACATGCTAGAAATGCTCCAATTGAGCTAATTAGCTTATTGTGAGAATATTACAATTGTCTGACAAAAGTGAAAAATGTAAATTTCCAATTTCAACCAAACATGCTAGAAATGCTCCAATTGAGCTAATTAGCTTATTGTGAGAATATTACAAACGTCTAACAAAATTGAAAAATGTAAATTTCCAATTTCAACCAAACATGCTAGAAATGCTCCAATTGAGCTAATTAGCTTATTGTGAGAATATTGCAATTGTCTGACAGAAGTGAAAAATGTAAATTTCCAATTTCAACCAAACATGCTAGAAATGCTCCAATTGAGCTAATTAGCTTATTGTGAGAATATTGCAATTGTCTGACAAAAGTGAAAAATGTAAATTTCCAATTTCAACCAAACGTGCTAGAAATGCTCCAATTGAGCTAATTAGCTTATTGTGAGAATATTACAAACGTCTGAAAAAAGTGAAAAATGTAAATTTCCAATTTCAACCGAACATGCTAGAAATGCTCCAATTGAGCTAATTAGCTTATTGAGAGAATATTGCAATTGTTTGACAAAAGTGAAAAATGTAAAATTCCAATTTCAACCAAACGTGCTAGAAATGCTCCAATTGAGCTAATTAGCTTATTGTGAGAATATTACAAACGTCTGACAAAAGTGAAAAATGTAAATTTCCAATTTCAACCAAACATGCTAGAAATGCTCCAATTGAGCTAATTAGCTTATTGTGAGAATATTGCAATTGTCTGACAAAAGTGAAAAAAGTAAATTTCCAATTTCAACCAAACATGCTAGAAATGCTCAAATTGCGCAAATAAGCCTACTGTAAGAATTTTACAAACGTCTGACAAAACTGAAAAATGTAACTTTCCAATTTCAACCAAACATGCTAAAAATGCTCCAATTGAGCTAATTAGCTTATTGTGAGAATATTACAAACGTCTGACAACACTGAAAAATGTAAATTTCTAATTTCAACCAAACTTGCTAGAAATGCTCCAAATGAGCTAATTAGCTTATTGAGAGAATATTGCAATTGTCTGACAAAAGTGAAAAATGTAAATTTCCAATTTCAACCAAACATGCTAGAAATGCTCCAATTGAGCTAATTAGCTTATTGTGAGAATATTGCAATTGTCTGACAAAAGTGTAAAATGTAAATTTCCAATTTCAACCAAACATGCTAGAATTGCTCCAATTGAGCTAATTAGCTTACTGTGAGATTATTGCAATTGTCTGACAAAAGTGAAAATTGTAAATTTCCAATTTCAACCAAACATGCTAGAAATGCTCCAATTGAGCTAATTAGCTTATTGTGAGAATATTACAAACGTCTGACAACACTGAAAAATGTAAATTTCCAATTTCAACCGAAGATGCTAGAAATGCTCCAATTGAGCTAATTAGCTTATTGAGAGAATATTGCAATTGTTTGACAAAAGTGAAAAATGTAAATTTCCAATTTCAACCAAACGTGCTAGAAATGCCCCAATTGAGCTAATTAGCTTATTGTGAGAGTATTACAAACGTCTGACAAAAGTGAAAAATGTAAATTTCCAATTTCAACCAAACATGCTACAAATGCTCCAATTGAGCAAATTAGCTTATTGTGAGAATATTGCAATTGTCTGACAAAAGTGAAAAATGTAAATTTCCAATTTCAACCAAACATGCTAGAAATGCTCCAATTGAGCTAATTAGCTTATTGTGAGAATATTGCAATTGTCTGACAGAAGTGAAAAATGTAAATTTGCAATTTCAACCAAACATGCTAGAAATGCTCCAATTTAGCTAATTAGCTTATTGTGAGAATATTACAAACGTCTGACAACACTGAAAAATGTAAATTTCCAATTTCAATCAAACATGCTAGA
Source organism: Watersipora subatra (assembly GCF_963576615.1). Classification (NCBI taxonomy): domain Eukaryota; kingdom Metazoa; phylum Bryozoa; class Gymnolaemata; order Cheilostomatida; family Watersiporidae; genus Watersipora; species Watersipora subatra. The sequence continues at coordinate 138,779 of NW_027045352.1, read as the reverse complement.
AATGCTCCAATTGAGCTAATTAGCTTATTGTGAGAATATTGCAATTGTCTGACAAAAGTGAAAAAAGTAAATTTCCAATTTCAACCAAACATGCTAGAAATGCTCAAATTGCGCAAATAAGCCTACTGTAAGAATTTTACAAACGTCTGACAAAACTGAAAAATGTAAATTTCCAATTTCAACCAAACATGCTAGAAATGCTCCAATTTAGCTAATTAGCTTATTGTGAGAATATTACAAACGTCTGACAAAAATGAAAAATGTAGATTTCCAATTTCAACCAAACATGCTAGAAATGCTCCAATTGAGCTAATTAGCTTATTGTGAGAATATTACAAACGTCTGACAACACTGAAAAATGTACATTTCCAAATTCAACCAAACGTGCTAGAAATGCCCCAATTGAGCTAATTAGCTTATTGTGAGAATATTACAAACGTCTGACAACACTGAAAAATGTAAATTTCCAATTTCAACCAAACATGCTAGAAATGCTCCAATTGAGCTAATTAGCTTATTGAGAGAATATTGCAATTGTCTGACAAAAGTGAAAAATGTAAATTTCCAATTTCAACCAAACGTGCTAGAAATGCTCCAATTGAGCTAATTAGCTTATTGTGAGAATATTACAAACGTCTGACAACACTGAAAAATGTAAATTTCCAATTTCAACCAAACATGCTAGAAATGCTCCAATTGAGCAAATTAGCTTATTGTGAGAATATTGCAATTGTCTGACAAAAGTGAAAAAAGTAAATTTCCAATTTCAACCAAACATGCTAGAAATGCTCAAATTGCGCAAATAAGCCTACTGTAAGAATTTTACAAACGTCTGACAAAAGTGAAAAATGTAAATTTCCAATTTCAACCAAACATGCTAGAAATGCTCCAATTGAGCTAATTAGCTTATTGAGAGAATATTGCAATTGTTTGACAAAAGTGAAAAATGTAAATTTCCAATTTCAACCAAACGTGCTAGAAATGCTCCAATTGAGCTAATTAGCTTATTGTGAGAATATTACAAACGTCTGACAAAAGTGAAAAATGTAAATTTCCAATTTCAACCAAACATGCTAGAAATGCTCCAATTGAGCTAATTAGCTTATTGTGAGAATATTGCAATTGTCTGACAAAAGTGAAAAATGTAAATTTCAAGTTTCAACCAAACATGCTAGAAATGCTCCAATTGAGCTAATTAGCTTATTGTGAGAATATTACAAACGTCTAACTAAATTGAAAAATGTAAATTTCCAATTTCAACCAAACATGCTAGAAATGCTCCAATTGAGCTAATTAGCTTATTGTGAGATTATTGCAATTGTCTGACAGAAGTGAAAAATGTAAATTTGCAATTTCAACCAAACATGCTAGAAATGCTCCAATTTAGCTAATTAGCTTATTGTGAGAATATTACAAACGTCTGACAACACTGAAAAATGTAAATTTCCAATTTCAACCAAACATGCTAGAAATGCTCCAATTGAGCCAATTAGCTTATTGTGAGAATATTGCAATTGTCTGACAAAAGTGAAAAAAGTAAATTTCCAATTTCAACCAAACATGCTAGAAATGCTCCAATTGAGCTAATTAGCTTATTGTGAGAATATTACAAACGTCTGACAAAACTGAAAAATGTAAATTTCCAATTTCAACCAAACATGCTAAAAATGCTCCAATTGAGCTAATTAGCTTATTGTGAGAATATTACAAACGTCTGACAACACTGAAAAATGTAAATTTCTAATTTCAACCAAACATGCTAGAAATGCTCCAAATGAGCTAATTAGCTTATTGAGAGAATACTGCAATTGTCTGACAAAAGTGAAAAATGTAAATTTCCAATGTCAACCAAACATGCTAGAAATGCTCCAATTGAGCTAATTAGCTTATTGTGAGAATATTGCAATTGTCTGACAAAAGTGAAAAATGTAAATTTCCAATTTCAACCAAACATGCTAGAAATGCTCCAATTGAGCTAATTAGCTTATTGTGAGAATATTGCAATTGTCTGACAAAAGTGAAAAATGTAAATTTCAAGTTTCAACCAAACATGCTAGAAATGCTCCAATTGAGCTAATTAGCTTATTGTGAGAATATTACAAACGTCTAACTAAATTGAAAAATGTAAATTTCCAATTTCAACCAAACATGCTAGAAATGCTCCAATTGAGCTAATTAGCTTATTGTGAGATTATTGCAATTGTCTGACAGAAGTGAAAAATGTAAATTTGCAATTTCAACCAAACATGCTAGAAATGCTCCAATTTAGCTAATTAGCTTATTGTGAGAATATTACAAACGTCTGACAACACTGAAAAATGTAAATTTCCAATTTCAACCAAACATGCTAGAAATGCTCCAATTGAGCCAATTAGCTTATTGTGAGAATATTGCAATTGTCTGACAAAAGTGAAAAAAGTAAATTTCCAATTTCAACCAAACATGCGAGAAATGCTCCAATTGAGCTAATTAGCTTATTGTGAGAATATTACAAACGTCTGACAAAACTGAAAAATGTAAATTTCCAATTTCAACCAAACATGCTAAAAATGCTCCAATTGAGCTAATTAGCTTATTGTGAGAATATTACAAACGTCTGACAACACTGAAAAATTTAAATTTCTAATTTCAACCAAACATGCTAGAAATGCTCCAAATGAGCTAATTAGCTTATTGAGAGAATACTGCAATTGTCTGACAAAAGTGAAAAATGTAAATTTCCAATGTCAACCAAACATGCTAGAAATGCTCCAATTGAGCTAATTAGCTTATTGTGAGAATATTGCAATTGTCTGACAAAAGTGAAAAATGTAAATTTCCAATTTCAACCAAACATGCTAGAAATGCTCCAATTGATCTAATTAGCTTATTGTGAGAATATTACAAACGTCTGACAACACTGAAAAATGTAAATTTCCAATTTCAACCAAACATGCTAGAAATGCTCCAATTGAGCTAATTAGCTTATTGTGAGAATATTGCAATTGTTTGACAAAAGTGAAAAATGTAAATTTCCAACTTCAACCAAACATGCTAGAAATGCTCAAATTGCGCAAACAAGCCTACTGTAAGAATTTTACAAACGTCTGACAACACTGAAAAATGTAAATTTCCAATTTCAACCAAACATGCTAGAAATGCTCCAATTGAGCTAATTAGCTTATTGAGAGAATATTGCAATTGTTTGACAAAAGTGAAAAATGTAAATTTCCAATTTCAACCAAACGTGCTAGAAATGCTTCAATTGAGCTAATTAGCTTATTGTGAGAATATTACAAACGTCTGACGAAAGTGAAAAATGTAAAATTCCAATTTCAACCGAACATGCTAGAAATGCTCCAATTGAGCTAATTAGCTTATTGAGAGAATATTGCAATTGTTTGACAAAAGTGAAAAATGTAAATTTCCAATTTCAACCAAACGTGCTAGAAATGCTCCAATTGAGCTAATTAGCTTATTGTGAGAATATTACAAACGTCTGACAAAAGTGAAAAATGTAAATTTCCAGTTTCAACCAAACATGCTAGAAATGCTCCAATTGAGCTAATTAGCTTATTGTGAGAATATTACAAACGTCTAACTAAATTGAAAAATGTAAATTTCCAATTTCAACCAAACATGCTAGAAATGCTCCAATTGAGCTAATTAGCTTATTGTGAGATTATTGCAATTGTCTGACAGAAGTGAAAAATGTAAATTTGCAATTTCAACCAAACATGCTAGAAATGCTCCAATTTAGCTAATTAGCTTATTGTGAGAATATTACAAACGTCTGACAACACTGAAAAATGTAAATTTCCAATTTCAACCAAACATGCTAGAAATGCTCCAATTGAGCCAATTAGCTTATTGTGAGAATATTGCAATTGTCTGACAAAAGTGAAAAATGTAAATTTCCAATTTCAACCAAACATGCTAGAAATGCTCCAATTGAGCTAATTAGCTTATTGTGAGAATATTACAAACGTCTGACAACACTGAAAAATGTAAATTTCCAATTTCAACCAAACATGCTAGAAATGCTCCAATTGAGCTATTTAGCTTATTGTGAGAATATTGCAATTGTCTGACAAAAGTGAAAAATGTAAATTTCCAACTTCAACCAAACATGCTAGAAATGCTCAAATTGCGCAAATAAGCCTACTGTAAGAATTTTACAAACGTCTGACAAAACTGAAAAATGTAAATTTCCAATTTCAACCAAACATGCTAGAAATGCTCCAATTGAGCTAATTAGCTTATTGTGAGAATATTACAAACGTCTGACAAAACTGAAAAATGTAGATTTCCAATTTCAACCAAACATGCTAGAAATGCTCCAATTGAGCTAATTAGCTTATTGTGAGAATATTACAAACGTCTGACAACACTGAAAAATGTAAATTTCCAATTTCAACCAAACATGCTAGAAATGCTCCAATTGAGCTAATTAGCTTATTGAGAGAATATTGCAATTGTTTGACAAAAGTGAAAAATGTAAATTTCCAATTTCAACCAAACGTGCTAGAAATGCTTCAATTGAGCTAATTAGCTTATTGTGAGAATATTACAAACGTCTGACGAAAGTGAAAAATGTAAAATTCCAATTTCAACCGAACATGCTAGAAATGCTCCAATTGAGCTAATTAGCTTATTGAGAGAATATTGCAATTGTTTGACAAAAGTGAAAAATGTAAATTTCCAATTTCAACCAAACGTGCTAGAAATGCTCCAATTGAGCTAATTAGCTTATTGTGAGAATATTACAAACGTCTGACAAAAGTGAAAAATGTAAATTTCAAATTTCAACCAAACATGCTAGAAATGCTCCAATTGAGCCAATTAGCTTATTGTGAGAATATTGCAATTGTCTGACAAAAGTGAAAAATGTAAATTTCCAAATTCAACCAAACGTGCTAGAAATGCTCCAATTGAGCTAATTAGCTTATTGTGAGAATATTACAAACGTCTGACAAAAGTGAAAAATGTAAATTTCCAATTTCAACCAAACATGCTAGAAATGCTCCAATTGAGCTAATTAGCTTATTGTGAGAATATTACAAACGTCTAACAAAATTGAAAAATGTAAATTTCCAATTTCAACCAAACATGCTAGAAATGCTCCAATTGAGCTAATTAGCTTATTGTGAGAATATTGCAATTGTCTGACAAAAGTGAAAAATGTAAATTTCCAACTTCAACCAAACATGCTAGAAATGCTCAAATTGCGCAAATAAGCCTACTGTAAGAATTTTACAAACGTCTGACAAAACTGAAAAATGTAAATTTCCAATTTCAACCAAACATGCTAGAAATGCTCCAATTGAGCTAATTAGCTTATTGTGAGAATATTACAAACGTCTGACAAAACTGAAAAATGTAGATTTCCAATTTCAACCAAACATGCTAGAAATGCTCCAATTGAGCTAATTAGCTTATTGTGAGAATATTACAAACGTCTGACAACACTGAAAAATGTAAATTTCCAATTTCAACCAAACATGCTAGAAATGCTCCAATTGAGCTAATTAGCTTATTGAGAGAATATTGCAATTGTTTGACAAAAGTGAAAAATGTAAATTTCCAATTTCAACCAAACGTGCTAGAAATGCTTCAATTGAGCTAATTAGCTTATTGTGAGAATATTACAAACGTCTGACGAAAGTGAAAAATGTAAAATTCCAATTTCAACCGAACATGCTAGAAATGCTCCAATTGAGCTAATTAGCTTATTGAGAGAATATTGCAATTGTTTGACAAAAGTGAAAAATGTAAATTTCCAATTTCAACCAAACGTGCTAGAAATGCTCCAATTGAGCTAATTAGCTTATTGTGAGAATATTACAAACGTCTGACAAAAGTGAAAAATGTAAATTTCAAATTTCAACCAAACATGCTAGAAATGCTCCAATTGAGCCAATTAGCTTATTGTGAGAATATTGCAATTGTCTGACAAAAGTGAAAAATGTAAATTTCCAAATTCAACCAAACGTGCTAGAAATGCTCCAATTGAGCTAATTAGCTTATTGTGAGAATATTACAAACGTCTGACAAAAGTGAAAAATGTAAATTTCCAATTTCAACCAAACATGCTAGAAATGCTCCAATTGAGCTAATTAGCTTATTGTGAGAATATTACAAACGTCTAACAAAATTGAAAAATGTAAATTTCCAATTTCAACCAAACATGCTAGAAATGCTCCAATTGAGCTAATTAGCTTATTGTGAGAATATTGCAATTGTCTGACAAAAGTGAAAAATGTAAATTTCCAATTTCAACCAAACGTGCTAGAAATGCTCCAATTGAGCTAATTAGCTTATTGTGAGAATATTACAAACGTCTGACAAAAGTGAAAAATGTAAATTTCCAATTTCAACCGAACATGCTAGAAATGCTCCTATTGAGCTAATTAGCTTATTGTGAGAATATTACAAACGTCTGACAAAACTGAAAATTGTAAATTTCCAATTTCAACCAAACATGCTAGAAATGCTCCAATTGAGCTAATTAGCTTATTGTGAGAATATTACAAACGTCTGACAACACTGAAAAATGTAAATTTCCAACTTCAACCAAACATGCTAGAAATGCTCAAATTGCGCAAATAAGCCTACTGTAAGAATTTTACAAACGTCTGACAAAACTGAAAAATGTAAATTTCCAATTTCAACCAAACATGCTAGAAATGCTCCAATTGAGCTAATTAGCTTATTGTGAGAATATTACAAACGTCTGACAAAACTGAAAAATGTAGATTTCCAATTTCAACCAAACATGCTAGAAATGCTCCAATTGAGCTAATTAGCTTATTGTGAGAATATTACAAACGTCTGACAACACTGAAAAATGTAAATTTCCAATTTCAACCAAACATGCTAGAAATGCTCCAATTGAGCTAATTAGCTTATTGAGAGAATATTGCAATTGTTTGACAAAAGTGAAAAATGTAAATTTCCAATTTCAACCAAACGTGCTAGAAATGCTTCAATTGAGCTAATTAGCTTATTGTGAGAATATTACAAACGTCTGACGAAAGTGAAAAATGTAAAATTCCAATTTCAACCGAACATGCTAGAAATGCTCCAATTGAGCTAATTAGCTTATTGAGAGAATATTGCAATTGTTTGACAAAAGTGAAAAATGTAAATTTCCAATTTCAACCAAACGTGCTAGAAATGCTCCAATTGAGCTAATTAGCTTATTGTGAGAATATTACAAACGTCTGACAAAAGTGAAAAATGTAAATTTCAAATTTCAACCAAACATGCTAGAAATGCTCCAATTGAGCTAATTAGCTTATTGTGAGAATATTACAATTGTATGACAAAAGTGAAAAATGTAAATTTCCAATTTCAACCAAACATGCTAGAAATGCTCCAATTGAGCTAATTAGCTTATTGTGAGAATATTACAAACGTCTAACAAAATTGAAAAATGTAAATTTCCAATTTCAACCAAACGTGCTAGAAATGCTCCAATTGAGCTAATTAGCTTATTGTGAGAATATTACAAACGTCTGACAAAAGTGAAAAATGTAAATTTCCAATTTCAACCAAACATGCTAGAAATGCTCCAATTGAGCTAATTAGCTTATTGTGAGAATATTGCAATTGTCTGACAAAAGTGAAAAAAGTAAATTTCCAATTTCAACCAAACATGCGAGAAATGCTCAAATTGCGCAAATAAGCCTACTGTAAGAATTTTACAAACGTCTGACAAAACTGAAAAATGTAACTTTCCAATTTCAACCAAACATGCTAAAAATGCTCCAATTGAGCTAATTAGCTTATTGTGAGAATATTACAAACGTCTGACAACACTGAAAAATGTAAATTTCTAATTTCAACCAAACTTGCTAGAAATGCTCCAAATGAGCTAATTAGCTTATTGAGAGAATATTGCAATTGTCTGACAAAAGTGAAAAATGTAAATTTCCAACTTCAACCAAACATGCTAGAAATGCTCCAATTGAGCTAATTAGCTTATTGTGAGAATATTGCAATTGTCTGACAAAAGTGTAAAATGTAAATTTCCAATTTCAACCAAACATGCTAGAATTGCTCCAATTGAGCTAATTAGCTTACTGTGAGATTATTGCAATTGTCTGACAAAAGTGAAAATTGTAAATTTCCAATTTCAACCAAACATGCTAGAAATGCTCCAATTGAGCTAATTAGCTTATTGTGAGAATATTACAAACGTCTGACAACACTGAAAAATGTAAATTTCCAATTTCAACCGAAGATGCTAGAAATGCTCCAATTGAGCTAATTAGCTTATTGAGAGAATATTGCAATTGTTTGACAAAAGTGAAAAATGTAAATTTCCAATTTCAACCAAACGTGCTAGAAATGCCCCAATTGAGCTAATTAGCTTATTGTGAGAATATTACAAACGTCTGACAAAAGTGAAAAATGTAAATTTCCAATTTCAACCAAACATGCTAGATATGCTCCAATTGAGCTAATTAGCTTATTGGGAAAATATTACAAACGTCTGACAACACTGAAAAATGTAAATTTCCAATTTCAACCAAACATGCTAGATATGCTCCAATTGAGCTAATTAGCTTATTGTGAGAATATTACAAACGTCTGACGAAAGTGAAAAATGTAAAATTCCAATTTCAACCGAACATGCTAGAAATGCTCCAATTGAGCTAATTAGCTTATTGAGAGAATATTGCAATTGTTTGACAAAAGTGAAAAATGTAAATTTCCAATTTCAACCAAACGTGCTAGAAATGCTCCAATTGAGCTAATTAGCTTATTGTGAGAATATTACAAACGTCTGACAAAAGTGAAAAATGTAAATTTCCAATTTCAACCAAACATGCTAGAAATGCTCCAATTGAGCTAATTAGCTTATTGTGAGAATATTACAATTGTCTGACAAAAGTGAAAAATGTAAATTTCCAATTTCAACCAAACATGCTAGAAATGCTCCAATTGAGCTAATTAGCTTATTGTGAGAATATTACAAACGTCTAACAAAATTGAAAAATGTAAATTTCCAATTTCAACCAAACATGCTAGAAATGCTCCAATTGAGCTAATTAGCTTATTGTGAGAATATTGCAATTGTCTGACAAAAGTGAAAAATGTAAATTTCCAATTTCAACCAAACGTGCTAGAAATGCTCCAATTGAGCTAATTAGCTTATTGTGAGAATATTACAAACGTCTGACAAAAGTGAAAAATGTAAATTTCCAATTTCAACCGAACATGCTAGAAATGCTCCTATTGAGCTAATTAGCTTATTGTGAGAATATTACAAACGTCTGACAAAACTGAAAATTGTAAATTTCCAATTTCAACCAAACATGCTAGAAATGCTCCAATGGAGCTAATTAGCTTATTGTGAGAATATTACAAACGTCTGACAACACTGAAAAATGTAAATTTCTAATTTCAACCAAACATGCTAGAAATGCTCCAAATGAGCTAATTAGCTTATTGAGAGAATACTGCAATTGTCTGACAAAAGTGAAAAATGTAAATTTCCAATGTCAACCAAACATGCTAGAAATGCTCCAATTGAGCTAATTAGCTTATTGTGAGAATATTGCAATTGTCTGACAAAAGTGAAAAATGTAAATTTCCAATTTCAACCAAACATGCTAGAAATGCTCCAATTGAGCTAATTAGCTTATTGTGAGAATATTACAAACGTCTGACAACACTGAAAAATGTAAATTTCCAATTTCAACCAAACATGCTAGAAATGCTCCAATTGAGCTCATTAGCTTATTGTGAGAATATTGCAATTGTCTGACAAAAGTGAAAAATGTAAATTTCCAACTTCAACCAAACATGCTAGAAATGCTCAAATTGCGCAAATAAGCCTACTGTAAGAATTTTACAAACGTCTGACAAAACTGAAAAATGTAAATTTCCAATTTCAACCAAACATGCTAGAAATGCTCCAATTGAGCTAATTAGCTTATTGTGAGAATATTACAAACGTCTGACAAAACTGAAAAATGTAGATTTCCAATTTCAACCAAACATGCTAGAAATGCTCCAATTGAGCTAATTAGCTTATTGTGAGAATATTACAAACGTCTGACAACACTGAAAAATGTAAATTTCCAATTTCAACCAAACATGCTAGAAATGCTCCAATTGAGCTAATTAGCTTATTGAGAGAATATCAAAAGTGCATATTGCATTTGTTTGACAAAAGTGAAAAATGTAAATTTCCAATTTCAACCAAACGTGCTAGAAATGCTTCAATTGAGCTAATTAGCTTATTGTGAGAATATTACAAACGTCTGACGAAAGTGAAAAATGTAAAATTCTAATTTCAACCGAACATGCTAGAAATGCTCCAATTGAGCTAATTAGCTTATTGAGAGAATATAGCAATTGTTTGACAAAAGTGAAAAATGTAAATTTCCAATTTCAACCAAACGTGCTAGAAATGCTCCAATTGAGCTAATTAGCTTATTGTGAGAATATTACAAACGTCTGACAACACTGAAAAATGTAAATTTCAAATTTCAACCAAACATGCTAGAAATGCTCCAATTGAGCTAATTAGCTTATTGTGAGAATATTACAATTGTATGACAAAAGTGAAAAATGTAAATTTCCAATTTCAACCAAACATGCTAGAAATGCTCCAATTGAGCTAATTAGCTTATTGTGAGAATATTACAAACGTCTAACAAAATTGAAAAATGTAAATTTCCAATTTCAACCAAACGTGCTAGAAATGATCCAATTGAGCTAATTAGCTTATTGTGAGAATATTACAAACGTCTGACAAAAGTGAAAAATGTAAATTTCCAATTTCAACCGAACATGCTAGAAATGCTCCCATTGAGCTAATTAGCTTATTGAGAGAATATTGCAATTGTTTGACAAAAGTGAAAAATGTAAAATTCCAATTTCAACCAAACGTGCTAGAAATGCTCCAATTGAGCTAATTAGCTTATTGTGAGAATATTACAAACGTCTGACAAAAGTGAAAAATGTAAATTTCCAATTTCAACCAAACATGCTAGAAATGCTCCAATTGAGCTAATTAGCTTATTGTGAGAATATTGCAATTGTCTGACAAAAGTGAAAAAAGTAAATTTCCAATTTCAACCAAACATGCTAGAAATGCTCAAATTGCGCAAATAAGCCTACTGTAAGAATTTTACAAACGTCTGACAAAACTGAAAAATGTAACTTTGCAATTTCAACCAAACATGCTAGAAATGCTCCAATTGAGCTCATTAGCTTATTGTGAGAATATTGCAATTGTCTGACAAAAGTGAAAAATGTAAATTTCCAACTTCAACCAAACATGCTAGAAATGCTCAAATTGCGCAAATAAGCCTACTGTAAGAATTTTACAAACGTCTGACAAAACTGAAAAATGTAAATTTCCAATTTCAACCGAAGATGCTAGAAATGCTCCAATTGAGCTAATTAGCTTATTGTGAGAATATTACAAACGTCTGACAACACTGAAAAATGTAAATTTCCAATTTCAACCGAAGATGCTAGAAATGCTCCAATTGAGCTAATTAGCTTATTGAGAGAATATTGCAATTGTTTGACAAAAGTGAAAAATGTAAATTTCCAATTTCAACCAAACGTGCTAGAAATGCCCCAATTGAGCTAATTAGCTTATTGTGAGAATATTACAAACGTCTGACAACACTGAAAAATGTAAATTTCCAATTTCAACCAAACATGCTAGAAATGCTCCAATTGAGCTAATTAGCTTATTGTGAGAATATTGCAATTGTCTGACAAAAGTGAAAAATGTAAATTTCCAATTTCAACCAAACATGCTAGAAATGCTCCAATTGAGCTAATTAGCTTATTGTGAGAATATTACAAACGTCTGACAACACTGAAAAATGTAAATTTCCAATTTCAACCAAACATGCTAGAAATGCTCCAATTGAGCTCATTAGCTTATTGTGAGAATATTGCAATTGTCTGACAAAAGTGAAAAATGTAAATTTCCAACTTCAACCAAACATGCTAGAAATGCTCAAATTGCGCAAATAAGCCTACTGTAAGAATTTTACAAACGTCTGACAAAACTGAAAAATGTAAATTTCCAATTTCAACCAAACATGCTAGAAATGCTCCAATTGAGCTAATTAGCTTATTGTGAGAATATTACAAACGTCTGACAAAACTGAAAAATGTAGATTTCCAATTTCAACCAAACATGCTAGAAATGCTCCAATTGAGCTAATTAGCTTATTGTGAGAATATTACAAACGTCTGACAACACTGAAAAATGTAAATTTCCAATTTCAACCAAACATGCTAGAAATGCTCCAATTGAGCTAATTAGCTTATTGAGAGAATATTGCATTTGTTTGACAAAAGTGAAAAATGTAAATTTCCAATTTCAACCAAACGTGCTAGAAATGCTTCAATTGAGCTAATTAGCTTATTGTGAGAATATTACAAACGTCTGACGAAAGTGAAAAATGTAAAATTCTAATTTCAACCGAACATGCTAGAAATGCTCCAATTGAGCTAATTAGCTTATTGAGAGAATATTGCAATTGTTTGACAAAAGTGAAAAATGTAAATTTCCAATTTCAACCAAACGTGCTAGAAATGCTCCAATTGAGCTAATTAGCTTATTGTGAGAATATTACAAACGTCTGACAAAAGTGAAAAATGTAAATTTCAAATTTCAACCAAACATGCTAGAAATGCTCCAATTGAGCTAATTAGCTTATTGTGAGAATATTACAATTGTATGACAAAAGTGAAAAATGTAAATTTCCAATTTCAACCAAACATGCTAGAAATGCTCCAATTGAGCTAATTAGCTTATTGTGAGAATATTACAAACGTCTAACAAAATTGAAAAATGTAAATTTCCAATTTCAACCAAACGTGCTAGAAATGATCCAATTGAGCTAATTAGCTTATTGTGAGAATATTACAAACGTCTGACAAAAGTGAAAAATGTAAATTTCCAATTTCAACCGAACATGCTAGAAATGCTCCCATTGAGCTAATTAGCTTATTGAGAGAATATTGCAATTGTTTGACAAAAGTGAAAAATGTAAAATTCCAATTTCAACCAAACGTGCTAGAAATGCTCCAATTGAGCTAATTAGCTTATTGTGAGAATATTACAAACGTCTGACAAAAGTGAAAAATGTAAATTTCCAATTTCAACCAAACATGCTAGAAATGCTCCAATTGAGCTAATTAGCTTATTGTGAGAATATTGCAATTGTCTGACAAAAGTGAAAAAAGTAAATTTCCAATTTCAACCAAACATGCTAGAAATGCTCAAATTGCGCAAATAAGCCTACTGTAAGAATTTTACAAACGTCTGACAAAACTGAAAAATGTAACTTTCCAATTTCAACCAAACATGCTAAAAATTTTCTAATTGAGCTAATTAGCTTATTGTGAGAATATTACAAACGTCTGACAACACTGAAAAATGTAAATTTCTAATTTCAACCAAACTTGCTAGAAATGCTTCAAATGAGCTAATTAGCTTATTGAGAGAATATTGCAATTGTCTGACAAAAGTGAAAAATGTAAATTTCCAACTTCAACCCAACATGCTAGAAATGCTCCAATTGAGCTAATTAGCTTATTGTGAGAATATTGCAATTGTCTGACAAAAGTGTAAAATGTAAATTTCCAATTTCATCCAAACATGCTAGAATTGCTCCAATTGAGCTAATTAGCTTACTGTGAGATTATTGCAATTGTCTGACAAAAGTGAAAATTGTAAATTTCCAATTTCAACCAAACATGCTAGAAATGCTCCAATTGAGCTAATTAGCTTATTGTGAGAATATTACAAACGTCTGACAACACTGAAAAATGTAAATTTCCAATTTCAACCGAAGATGCTAGAAATGCTCCAATTGAGCTAATTAGCTTATTGAGAGAATATTGCAATTGTTTGACAAAAGTGAAAAATGTAAATTTCCAATTTCAACCAAACGTGCTAGAAATGCCCCAATTGAGCTAATTAGCTTATTGTGAGAATATTACAAACGTCTGACAAAAGTGAAAAATGTAAATTTCCAATTTCAACCAAACATGCTACAAATGCTCCAATTGAGCTAATTAGCTTATTGTGAGAATATTGCAATTGTCTGACAAAAGTGAAAAATGTAAATTTCCAATTTCAACCAAACATGCTAGAAATGCTCCAATTGAGCTAATTAGCTTATTGTGAGAATATTGCAATTGTCTGACAGAAGTGAAAAATGTAAATTTGCAATTTCAACCAAACATGCTAGAAATGCTCCAATTTAGCTAATTAGCTTATTGTGAGAATATTACAAACGTCTGACAACACTGAAAAATGTAAATTTCCAATTTCAATCAAACATGCTAGAAATGCTCCAATTGAGCTAATTAGCTTATTGTGAGAATATTACAAACGTCTGACAACACTGAAAAATGTAAATTTCAAATTTCAACCAAACATGCTAGAAATGCTCCAATTGAGCTAATTAGCTTATTGTGAGAATATTACAAACGTCTGACAACACTGAAAAATGTAAATTTCAAATTTCAACCAAACATGCTAGAAATGCTCCAATTGAGCTAATTAGCTTATTGTGAGAATATTACAATTGTATGACAAAAGTGAAAAATGTAAATTTCCAATTTCAACCAAACATGCTAGAAATGCTCCAATTGAGCTAATTAGCTTATTGTGAGAATATTACAAACGTCTAACAAAATTGAAAAATGTAAATTTCCAATTTCAACCAAACGTGCTAGAAATGATCCAATTGAGCTAATTAGCTTATTGTGAGAATATTACAAACGTCTGACAAAAGTGAAAAATGTAAATTTCCAATTTCAACCGAACATGCTAGAAATGCTCCCATTGAGCTAATTAGCTTATTGAGAGAATATTGCAATTGTTTGACAAAAGTGAAAAATGTAAAATTCCAATTTCAACCAAACGTGCTAGAAATGCTCCAATTGAGCTAATTAGCTTATTGTGAGAATATTACAAACGTCTGACAAAAGTGAAAAATGTAAATTTCCAATTTCAACCAAACATGCTAGAAATGCTCCAATTGAGCTAATTAGCTTATTGTGAGAATATTGCAATTGTCTGACAAAAGTGAAAAAAGTAAATTTCCAATTTCAACCAAACATGCTAGAAATGCTCAAATTGCGCAAATAAGCCTACTGTAAGAATTTTACAAACGTCTGACAAAACTGAAAAATGTAACTTTGCAATTTCAACCAAACATGCTAAAAATGTTCCAATTGAGCTAATTAGCTTATTGTGAGAATATTACAAACGTCTGACAACACTGAAAAATGTAAATTTCTAATTTCAACCAAACTTGCTAGAAATGCTTCAAATGAGCTAATTAGCTTATTGAGAGAATATTGCAATTGTCTGACAAAAGTGAAAAATGTAAATTTCCAACTTCAACCCAACATGCTAGAAATGCTCCAATTGAGCTAATTAGCTTATTGTGAGAATATTGCAATTGTCTGACAAAAGTGTAAAATGTAAATTTCCAATTTCAACCAAACATGCTAGAATTGCTCCAATTGAGCTAATTAGCTTACTGTGAGATTATTGCAATTGTCTGACAAAAGTGAAAATTGTAAATTTCCAATTTCAACCAAACATGCTAGAAATGCTCCAATTGAGCTAATTAGCTTATTGTGAGAATATTACAAACGTCTGACAACACTGAAAAATGTAAATTTCCAATTTCAACCGAAGAAGCTAGAAATGCTCCAATTGAGCTAATTAGCTTATTGAGAGAATATTGCAATTGTTTGACAAAAGTGAAAAATGTAAATTTCCAATTTCAACCAAACGTGCTAGAAATGCCCCAATTGAGCTAATTAGCTTATTGTGAGAATATTACAAACGTCTGACAACACTGAAAAATGTAAATTTCCAATTTCAACCAAACATGCTAGAAATGCTCCAATTGAGCTAATTAGCTTATTGTGAGAATATTGCAATTGTCTGACAAAAGTGAAAAATGTAAATTTCCAATTTCAACCAAACATGCTAGAAATGCTCCAATTGAGCTAATTAGCTTATTGTGAGAATATTACAAACGTCTGACAACACTGAAAAATGTAAATTTCCAATTTCAACCAAACATGCTAGAAATGCTCCAATTGAGCTCATTAGCTTATTGTGAGAATATTGCAATTGTCTGACAAAAGTGAAAAATGTAAATTTCCAACTTCAACCAAACATGCTAGAAATGCTCAAATTGCGCAAATAAGCCTACTGTAAGAATTTTACAAACGTCTGACAAAACTGAAAAATGTAAATTTCCAATTTCAACCAAACATGCTAGAAATGCTCCAATTGAGCTAATTAGCTTATTGTGAGAATATTACAAACGTCTGACAAAACTGAAAAATGTAGATTTCCAATTTCAACCAAACATGCTAGAAATGCTCCAATTGAGCTAATTAGCTTATTGTGAGAATATTACAAACGTCTGACAACACTGAAAAATGTAAATTTCCAATTTCAACCAAACATGCTAGAAATGCTCCAATTGAGCTAATTAGCTTATTGAGAGAATATTGCATTTGTTTGACAAAAGTGAAAAATGTAAATTTCCAATTTCAACCAAACGTGCTAGAAATGCTTCAATTGAGCTAATTAGCTTATTGTGAGAATATTACAAACGTCTGACGAAAGTGAAAAATGTAAAATTCTAATTTCAACCGAACATGCTAGAAATGCTCCAATTGAGCTAATTAGCTTATTGAGAGAATATTGCAATTGTTTGACAAAAGTGAAAAATGTAAATTTCCAATTTCAACCAAACGTGCTAGAAATGCTCCAATTGAGCTAATTAGCTTATTGTGAGAATATTACAAACGTCTGACAAAAGTGAAAAATGTAAATTTCAAATTTCAACCAAACATGCTAGAAATGCTCCAATTGAGCTAATTAGCTTATTGTGAGAATATTACAATTGTATGACAAAAGTGAAAAATGTAAATTTCCAATTTCAACCAAACATGCTAGAAATGCTCCAATTGAGCTAATTAGCTTATTGTGAGAATATTACAAACGTCTAACAAAATTGAAAAATGTAAATTTCCAATTTCAACCAAACGTGCTAGAAATGATCCAATTGAGCTAATTAGCTTATTGTGAGAATATTACAAACGTCTGACAAAAGTGAAAAATGTAAATTTCCAATTTCAACCGAACATGCTAGAAATGCTCCCATTGAGCTAATTAGCTTATTGAGAGAATATTGCAATTGTTTGACAAAAGTGAAAAATGTAAAATTCCAATTTCAACCAAACGTGCTAGAAATGCTCCAATTGAGCTAATTAGCTTATTGTGAGAATATTACAAACGTCTGACAAAAGTGAAAAATGTAAATTTCCAATTTCAACCAAACATGCTAGAAATGCTCCAATTGAGCTAATTAGCTTATTGTGAGAATATTGCAATTGTCTGACAAAAGTGAAAAAAGTAAATTTCCAATTTCAACCAAACATGCTAGAAATGCTCAAATTGCGCAAATAAGCCTACTGTAAGAATTTTACAAACGTCTGACAAAACTGAAAAATGTAACTTTCCAATTTCAACCAAACATGCTAAAAATTTTCCAATTGAGCTAATTAGCTTATTGTGAGAATATTACAAACGTCTGACAACACTGAAAAATGTAAATTTCTAATTTCAACCAAACTTGCTAGAAATGCTTCAAATGAGCTAATTAGCTTATTGAGAGAATATTGCAATTGTCTGACAAAAGTGAAAAATGTAAATTTCCAACTTCAACCCAACATGCTAGAAATGCTCCAATTGAGCTAATTAGCTTATTGTGAGAATATTGCAATTGTCTGACAAAAGTGTAAAATGTAAATTTCCAATTTCAACCAAACATGCTAGAATTGCTCCAATTGAGCTAATTAGCTTACTGTGAGATTATTGCAATTGTCTGACAAAAGTGAAAATTGTAAATTTCCAATTTCAACCAAACATGCTAGAAATGCTCCAATTGAGCTAATTAGCTTATTGTGAGAATATTACAAACGTCTGACAACACTGAAAAATGTAAATTTCCAATTTCAACCGAAGATGCTAGAAATGCTCCAATTGAGCTAATTAGCTTATTGAGAGAATATTGCAATTGTTTGACAAAAGTGAAAAATGTAAATTTCCAATTTCAACCAAACGTGCTAGAAATGCCCCAATTGAGCTAATTAGCTTATTGTGAGAATATTACAAACGTCTGACAAAAGTGAAAAATGTAAATTTCCAATTTCAACCAAACATGCTACAAATGCTCCAATTGAGCTAATTAGCTTATTGTGAGAATATTGCAATTGTCTGACAAAAGTGAAAAATGTAAATTTCCAATTTCAACCAAACATGCTAGAAATGCTCCAATTGAGCTAATTAGCTTATTGTGAGAATATTGCAATTGTCTGACAGAAGTGAAAAATGTAAATTTGCAATTTCAGCCAAACATGCTAGAAATGCTCCAATTTAGCTAATTAGCTTATTGTGAGAATATTACAAACGTCTGACAACACTGAAAAATGTAAATTTCCAATTTCAATCAAACATGCTAGAAATGCTCCAATTGAGCTAATTAGCTTATTGTGAGAATATTGCAATTGTCTGAGCAAAGTGAAAAAAGTAAATTTCCAATTTCAACCAAACATGCTAGAAATGCTCAAATTGCGCAAATAAGCCTACTGTAAGAATTTTACAAACGTCTGACAAAACTGAAAAATGTAAATTTCCAATTTCAACCAAACATGCTAGAAATGCTCCAATTGAGCTAATTAGCTTATTGTGAGAATATTACAAACGTCTGACAAAACTGAAAAATGTAGATTTCCAATTTCAACCAAACATGCTAGAAATGCTCCAATCGAGCTAATTAGCTTATTGTGAGAATATTACAAACGTCTGACAACACTGAAAAATGTACATTTCCAATTTCAACCCAACGTGCTAGAAATGCCCCAATTGAGCTAATTAGCTTATTGTGAGAATATTACAAACGTCTGACCACACTGAAAAATGTAAATTTCCAATTTCAACCGAAGATGCTAGAAATGCTCCAATTGAGCTAATTAGCTTATTGTGAGAATATTGCAATTGTCTGACAAAAGTGAAAAATTTAAATTTCCAATTTCAACCAAACGTGCTAGAAATGCTCCAATTGAGCTAATTAGCTTATTGTGAGAATATTACAAACGTCTGACAAAAGTGAAAAATGTAAATTTCCAATTTCAACCAAACATGCTAGAAATGCTCCAATTGAGCTAATTAGCTTATTGAGAGAATATTGCAATTGTTTGACAAAAGTGAAAAATGTAAATTTCCAATTTCAACCAAACATGCTAGAAATGCTCCAATTGAGCTAATTAGCTTATTGAAAGAATATTGCAATTGTTTGACAAAAGTGAAAAATGTAAATTTCCAATTTCAACCAAACGTGCTAGAAATGCTCCAATTTCGCTAATTAGCTTATTGTGAGAATATTACAAACGTCTAACAAAATTGAAAAATGTAAATTTCCAATTTCAACCAAACATGCTAGAAATGCTCCAATTGAGCTAATTAGCTTATTGTGAGAATATTGCAATTGTCTGACAAAAGTGAAAAATGTAAATTTCCAATTTCAACCAAACATGCTAGAAATGCTCAAATTGCGCAAATAAGCCTACTGTAAAAATTTTACAAACGTCTGACAAAACTGAAAAATGTAAATTTCCAATTTCAACCAAACATGCTAGAAATGCTCCAATTTAGCTAATTAGCTTAATGTGAGAATATTACAAACGTCTGACAACACTGAAAAATGTAAATTTCCAATTTCAACCAAACATGCTAGAAATGCTCCAATTGAGCTAATTAGCTTATTGTGAGAATATTGCAATTGTCTGACAAAAGTGAAAAATGTAAAATTCCAGTTTCAACCAAACATGCTAGAAATGCTCCAATTGAACTAATTAGCTTATTGTGAGAATATTACAAACGTCTAACAAAATTGAAAAATGTAAATTTCCAATTTCAACCAAACATGCTAAAAATGCTCCAATTGAGCTAATTAGCTTATTGTGAGAATATTACAAACGTCTGACAACACTGAAAAATGTAAATTTCTAATTTCAACCAAACATGCTAGAAATGCTCCAAATGAGCTAATTAGCTTATTGAGAGAATATTGCAATTGTCTGACAAAAGTGAAAAATGTAAATTTCCAATTTCAACCAAACATGCTAGAAATGCTCCAATTGAGCTAATTAGCTTATTGAGAGAATATTGCAATTGTCTGACAAAAGTGAAAAATGTAAATTTCCAATTTCAACCAAACATGCTAGAAATGCTCCAATTGACCTAATTAGCTTATTGTGAGAATATTACAAACGTCTGACAACACTGAAAAATGTAAATTTCCAATTTCAACCCAACATGCTAGAAAAGCTCCAATTGAGCTAATTAGCTTATTGTGAGAATATTGCAATTGTCTGACAAAAGTGAAAAATGTAAATTTCCAATTTCAACCAAACATGCTAGAAATGCTCCAATTGAGCTAATTAGCTTATTGTGAGAATATTACAAACGTCTGACAACACTGAAAAATGTAAATTTCCAATTTCAACCAAACATGCTAGAAATGCTCCAATTGAGCTAATTAGCTTATTGGGAGAATATTACAAACGTCTGACAACACTGAAAAATGTAAATTTCCAATTTCAACCAAACATGCTAGAAATGCTCCGATTGAGCTAATTAGCTTATTGAGAGAATATTGCAATTGTTTGACAAAAGTGAAAAATGTAAATTTCCAATTTCAACCAAACATGCTAGAAATGCTCCAATTGAGCTAATTAGCTTATTGTGAGAATATTACAAACGTCTGACTAAAGTGAAAAATGTAAAATTCCAATTTCAACCGAACATGCTAGAAATGCTCCAATTGAGCTAATTAGCTTATTGTGAGAATATTACAATTGTCTGACAAAAGTGAAAAATGTAAATTTCCAATTTCAACCAAACATGCTAGAAATGCTCCAATTGAGCTAATTAGCTTATTGTGAGAATATTACAAACGTCTAACAAAATTGAAAAATGTAAATTTCCAATTTCAACCGAACATGCTAGAAATGCTCCTATTGAGCTAATTAGCTTATTGAGAGAATATTGCAATTGCTTGACAAAAGTGAAAAATGTAAAATTCCAATTTCAACCAAACGTGCTAGAAATGCTCCAATTGAGCTAATTAGCTTATTGTGAGAATATTACAAACGTCTGACACAAGTGAAAAATGTAAATTTCTAATTTCAACCAAACATGCTAGAAATGCTCCAATTGAGCTAATTAGCTTATTGTGAGAATATTGCAATTGTCTGACAAAAGTGAAAAATGTAAATTTCCAATTTCAACCAAACATGCTAGAAATGCTCCAATTGAGCTAATTAGCTTATTGTGAGAATATTGCAATTGTCTGACAGAAGTGAAAAGTGTAAATTTGCAATTTCAACCAAACATGCTAGAATTGCTCCAATTTAGCTAATTAGCTTATTGTGAGAATATTACAAACGTCTGACAACACTGAAAAATGTAAATTTCCAATTTCAACCAAACATGCTAGAAATGCTCCAATTGAGCTAATTAGCTTATTGTGAGAATATTGCAATTGTCTGACAAAAGTGAAAAAAGTAAATTTCCAATTTCAACCAAACATGCTAGAAATGCTCAAATTGCGCAAATAAGCCTACTGTAAGAATTTTACAAACGTCTGACAACACTGAAAAATGTAAATTTCCAATTTCAACCGAAGATGCTAGAAATGCTCCAATTGAGCTAATTAGCTTATTGAGAGAATATTGCAATTGTTTGACAAAAGTGAAAAATGTAAATTTCCAATTTCAACCAAACGTGCTAGAAATGCCCCAATTGAGCTAATTAGCTTATTGTGAGAATATTACATACGTCTGACAAAAGTGAAAAATGTAAATTTCCAATTTCAACCAAACATGCTAGAAATGCTCCAAATGAGCTAATTAGCTTATTGAGAGAATATTGCAATTGTCTGACAAAAGTGAAAAATGTAAATTTCCAACTTCAACCAAACATGCTAGAAATGCTCCAATTGAGCTAATTAGCTTATTGTGAGAATATTGCAATTGTCTGACAAAAGTGAAAAATGTAAATTTCCAATTTCAACCAAACATGCTAGAATTGCTCCAATTGAGCTAATTAGCTTACTGTGAGATTATTGCAATTGTCTGACAAAAGTGAAAATTGTAAATTTCCAATTTCAACCAAACATGCTAGAAATGCTCCAATTGAGCTAATCAGCTTATTGTGAGAATATTACAAACGTCTGACAACACTGAAAAAAGTAAATTTCCAATTTCAACCGAAGATGCTAGAAATGCTCCAATTGAGCTAATTAGCTTATTGAGAGAATATTGCAATTGTTTGACAAAAGTGAAAAATGTAAAATTCCAATTTCAACCAAACGTGCTAGAAATGCTCCAATTGAGTTAATTAGCTTATTGTGAGAATATTACATACGTCAGACAAAAGTGAAAAATGTAAATTTCCAATTTCAACCAAACATGCTAGAAATGCTCCAATTGAGCTAATTAGCTTATTGTGAGAATATTGCAATTGTCTGACAAAAGTGAAAAATGTAAATTTCCAATTTCAACCAAACATGCTAGAAATGCTCCAATTGAGCTAATTAGCTTATTGTGAGAATATTGCATTTGTCTGACAGAAGTGAAAAATGTAAATTTGCAATTTCAACCAAACATGCTAGAAATGCTCCAATTTAGCTAATTAGCTTATTGTGAGAATATTACAAACGTCTGACAACACTGAAAAATGTAAATTTCCAATTTCAATCAAACATGCTAGAAATGCCCCAATTGAGCTAATTAGCTTATTGTGAGAATATTGCAATTGTCTGACAAAAGTGAAAAAAGTAAATTTCCAATTTCAACCAAACATGCTAGAAATGCTCAAATTGCGCAAATAAGCCTACTGTAAGAATTTTACAAACGTCTGACAAAACTGAAAAATGTAAATTTCCAATTTCAACCAAACATGCTAGAAATGCTCCAATTGAGCTAATTAGCTTATTGTGAGAATATTACAAACGTCTGACAAAACTGAAAAATGTAGATTTCCAATTTCAACCAAACATGCTAGAAATGCTCCAATTGAGCTAATTAGCTTATTGTGAGAATATTGCAATTGTCTGACAAAAGTGAAAATTGTAAATTTCCAATTTCAACTAAACATGCTAGAAATGCTCCAATTGAGCTAATTAGCTTATTGTGAGAATATTACAAACGTCTGACAAAACTGAAAAATGTAAATTTCCAATTTCATCCAAACGTGCTAGAAATGCCCCAATTGAGCTAATTAGCTTATTGTGAGAATATTACAAGTGTCTGACAAAAGTGAAAAATGTAAATTTCCAATTTCAACCAAACATGCTAGAAATGCTCCAATTGAGCTAATTAGCTTATTGTGAGAATATTACAATTGTCTGACAAAAGTGAAAAATGTAAATTTCCAATTTCAACCAAACATGCTAGAAAAGCTCCAATTGAGCTAATTAGCTTATTGTGAGAACATTACAAACGTCTAACAAAATTGAAATGTAAATTTCCAATTTCAACCAAACATGCTAGAAATGCTCCAATTGAGCTAATTAGCTTATTGTGAGAATATTGCAATTGTCTGACAGAAGTGAAAAATGTAAATTTCCAATTTCAACCAAACATGCTAGAAACGCTCCAATTGAGCTAATTAGCTTATTGTGAGAATATTGCAATTGTCTGACAAAAGTGAAAAATGTAAATTTCCAACTTCAACCAAACGTGCTAGAAATGCTCCAATTGAGCTAATTAGCTTATTGTGAGAATATTACAAACGTCTGACAAAAGTGAAAAATGTAAATTTCCAATTTCAACCAAACATGCTAGAAATGCTCCAATTGAGCTAATTAGCTTATTGTGAGAATATTGCAATTGTCTGACAAAAGTGAAAAATGTAAATTTCCAATTTCAACCAAACATGCTAGAAATGCTCAAATTGAGCTAATTAGCTTATTGTGAGAATATTGCAATTGTCTGACAGAAGTGAAAAATGTAAATTTGCAATTTCAACCAAACATGCTAAAAATGCTCCAATTGAGCTAATTAGCTTATTGTGAGAATATTACAAACGTCTGACAACACTGAAAAATGTAAATTTCTAATTTCAACCAAACATGCTAGAAATGCTCCAAATGAGCTAATTAGCTTATTGTGAGGATATTACAAACGTCTGACAACACTGAAAAATGTAAATTTCCAATTTCAACCAAACGTGCTAGAAATGCTCCAATTGAGCTAATTAGCTTATTGTGAGAATATTGCAATTGTCTGACAAAAGTGAAAAATGTAAATTTCCAATTTCAACCAAACATGCTAGAATTGCTCCAATTGAGCTAATTAGCTTACTGTGAGATTATTGCAATTGTCTGACAAAAGTGAAAGTTGTAAATTTCCAATTTCAACCAAACATGCTAGAAATGCTCCAATTGAGCTAATTAGCTTATTGTGAGGATATTACAAACGTCTGACAACACTGAAAAATGTAAATTTCCAATTTCAACCAAACGTGCTAGAAATGCTCCAATTGAGCTAATTAGCTTATTGTGAGAATATTACAAACGTCTGACAAAAGTGAAAAATGTAAATTTCCAATTTCAACCAAACATGCTAGAAATGCTCCAATTGAGCTAATTAGCTTATTGAGAGAATATTGCAATTGTTTGACAAAAGTGAAAAATGTAAACTTCCAATTTCAACCAAACATGCTAGAAATGCTCCAATTGAGCTAATTAGCTTATTGAGAGAATATTGCAATTGTTTGACAAAAGTGAAAAATGTAAATTCCCAAATTCAACCAAACATGCTAGAAATGCTCCAATTGAGCTAATTAGCTTATTGAGAGAATATTGCAATTGTCTGACAAAAGTGAAAAATGTAAATTTCCAATTTCAACTAAACATGCTAGAAATGCTCCAATTGAGCTAATTAGCTTATTGTGAGAATATTACAAACGTCTGACAAAACTGAAAAATGTAAATTTCCAATTTCATCCAAACGTGCTAGAAATGCTCCAATTGAGCTAATTAGCTTATTGTGAGAATATTACAAACGTCTGACAAAACTGAAAAATGTAGATTTCCAATTTCAACCAAACATGCTAGAAATGCTCCAATTGAGCTAATTAGCTTATTGTGAGAATATTGCAATTGTCTGACAAAAGTGAAAATTGTAAATTTCCAATTTCAACTAAACATGCTAGAAATGCTCCAATTGAGCTAATTAGCTTATTGTGAGAATATTACAAACGTCTGACAAAACTGAAAAATGTAAATTTCCAATTTCATCCAAACGTGCTAGAAATGCCCCAATTGAGCTAATTAGCTTATTGTGAGAATATTACAAGTGTCTGACAAAAGTGAAAAATGTAAATTTCCAATTTCAACCAAACATGCTAGAAATGCTCCAATTGAGCTAATTAGCTTATTGTGAGAATATTACAATTGTCTGACAAAAGTGAAAAATGTAAATTTCCAATTTCAACCAAACATGCTAGAAAAGCTCCAATTGAGCTAATTAGCTTATTGTGAGAACATTACAAACGTCTAACAAAATTGAAATGTAAATTTCCAATTTCAACCAAACATGCTAGAAATGCTCCAATTGAGCTAATTAGCTTATTGTGAGAATATTGCAATTGTCTGACAGAAGTGAAAAATGTAAATTTCCAATTTCAACCAAACATGCTAGAAACGCTCCAATTGAGCTAATTAGCTTATTGTGAGAATATTGCAATTGTCTGACAAAAGTGAAAAATGTAAATTTCCAACTTCAACCAAACGTGCTAGAAATGCTCCAATTGAGCTAATTAGCTTATTGTGAGAATATTACAAACGTCTGACAAAAGTGAAAAATGTAAATTTCCAATTTCAACCAAACATGCTAGAAATGCTCCAATTGAGCTAATTAGCTTATTGTGAGAATATTGCAATTGTCTGACAAAAGTGAAAAATGTAAATTTCCAATTTTAACCAAACATGCTAGAAATGCTCAAATTGAGCTAATTAGCTTATTGTGAGAATATTGCAATTGTCTGACAGAAGTGAAAAATGTAAATTTGCAATTTCAACCAAACATGCTAAAAATGCTCCAATTGAGCTAATTAGCTTATTGTGAGAATATTACAAACGTCTGACAACACTGAAAAATGTAAATTTCTAATTTCAACCAAACATGCTAGAAATGCTCCAAATGAGCTAATTAGCTTATTGTGAGGATATTACAAACGTCTGACAACACTGAAAAATGTAAATTTCCAATTTCAACCAAACGTGCTAGAAATGCTCCAATTGAGCTAATTAGCTTATTGTGAGAATATTGCAATTGTCTGACAAAAGTGAAAAATGTAAATTTCCAATTTCAACCAAACATGCTAGAATTGCTCCAATTGAGCTAATTAGCTTACTGTGAGATTATTGCAATTGTCTGACAAAAGTGAAAGTTGTAAATTTCCAATTTCAACCAAACATGCTAGAAATGCTCCAATTGAGCTAATTAGCTTATTGTGAGGATATTACAAACGTCTGACAACACTGAAAAATGTAAATTTCCAATTTCAACCAAACGTGCTAGAAATGCTCCAATTGAGCTAATTAGCTTATTGTGAGAATATTACAAACGTCTGACAAAAGTGAAAAATGTAAATTTCCAATTTCAACCAAACATGCTAGAAATGCTCCAATTGAGCTAATTAGCTTATTGAGAGAATATTGCAATTGTTTGACAAAAGTGAAAAATGTAAACTTCCAATTTCAACCAAACATGCTAGAAATGCTCCAATTGAGCTAATTAGCTTATTGAGAGAATATTGCAATTGTTTGACAAAAGTGAAAAATGTAAATTTCCAAATTCAACCAAACATGCTAGAAATGCTCCAATTGAGCTAATTAGCTTATTGAGAGAATATTGCAATTGTCTGACAAAAGTGAAAAATGTAAATTTCCAATTTCAACCAAACATGCTAGAAATGCCCCAATTGAGCTAATTAGCTTATTGTGAGAATATTACAAACGTCTGACAACACTGAAAAATGTAAATTTCTAATTTCAACCAAACATGCTAGAAATGCTCCAAATGAGCTAATTAGCTTATTGAGAGAATATTGCAATTGTCTGACAAAAGTGAAAAATGTAAATTTCCAATTTCAACCAAACATGCTAGAAATGCTCCAATTGAGCTAATTAGCTTATTGAGAGAATATTGCAATTGTCTGACAAAAGTGAAAAATGTAAATTTCCAATTTCAACCAAACATGCTAGAAATGCTCCAATTGAGCTAATTAGCTTATTGTGAGAATATTACAAACGTCTGACAACACTGAAAAATGTAAATTTCCAATTTCAACCAAACATGCTAGAAAAGCTCCAATTGAGCTAATTAGCTTATTGTGAGAATATTGCAATTGTCTGACAAAAGTGAAAAATGTAAATTTCCAATTTCAACCAAACATGCTAGAAATGCTCCAATTGAGCTAATTAGCTTATTGTGAGAATATTACAAACGTCTGACAACACTGAAAAATGTAAATTTCCAATTTCAACCAAACATGCTAAAAATGCTCCAATTGAGCTAATTAGCTTATTGGGAGAATATTACAAACGTCTGACAACACTGAAAAATGTAAATTTCCAATTTCAACCAAACATGCTAGAAATGCTCCAATTGAGCTAATTAGCTTATTGAGAGAATATTGCAATTGTTTGACAAAAGTGAAAAATGTAAATTTCCAATTTCAACCAAACATGCTAGAAATGCTCCAATTGAGCTAATTAGCTTATTGTGAGAATATTACAAACGTCTGACGAAAGTGAAAAATGTAAAATTCCAATTTCAACCGAACATGCTAGAAATGCTCCAATTGAGCTAATTAGCTTATTGAGAGAATATTGCAATTGTTTGACAAAAGTGAAAAATGTAAATTTCCAATTTTAACCAAACGTGCTAGAAATGCTCCAATTGAGCTAATTAGCTTATTGTGAGAATATTACAAACGTCTGACAAAAGTGAAAAATGTAAATTTCCAATTTCAACCAAACATGCTAGAAATGCTCCAATTGAGCTAATTAGCTTATTGTGAGAATATTACAATTGTCTGACAAAAGTGAAAAATGTAAATTTCCAATTTCAACCAAACATGCTAGAAATGCTCCAATTGAGCTAATTAGCTTATTGTGAGAATATTACAAACGTCTAACAAAATTGAAAAATGTAAATTTCCAATTTCAACCAAACATGCTAGAAATGCTCCAATTGAGCTAATTAGCTTATTGTGAGAATATTGCAATTGTCTGACAAAAGTGAAAAATGTAAATTTCCAATTTCAACCAAACGTGCTAGAAATGCTCCAATTGAGCTAATTAGCTTATTGTGAGAATATTACAAACGTCTGACAAAAGTGAAAAATGTAAATTTCCAATTTCAACCGAACATGCTAGAAATGCTCCTTATGAGCTAATTAGCTTATTGAGAGAATATTGCAATTGCTTGACAAAAGTGAAAAATGTAAAATTCCAATTTCAACCAAACGTGCTAGAAATGCTCCAATTGAGCTAATTAGCTTATTGTGAGAATATTACAAACGTCTGACAAAAGTGAAAAATGTAAATTTCTAATTTCAACCAAACATGCTAGAAATGCTCCAATTGAGCTAATTAGCTTATTGTGAGAATATTGCAATTGTCTGACAAAAGTGAAAAATGTAAATTTCCAATTTCAACCAAACATGCTAGAAATGCTCCAATTGAGCTAATTAGCTTATTGTGAGAATATTGCAATTGTCTGACAGAAGTGAAAAATGTAAATTTGCAATTTCAACCAAACATGCTAGAAATGCTCCAATTTAGCTAATTAGCTTATTGTGAGAATATTACGAACGTCTGACAACACTGAAAAATGTAAATTTCCAATTTCAACCAAACATGCTAGAAATGCTCCAATTGAGCTAATTAGCTTATTGTGAGAATATTGCAATTGTCTGACAAAAGTGAAAAAAGTAAATTTCCAATTTCAACCAAACATGCTAGAAATGCTCAAATTGCGCCAATAAGCCTACTGTAAGAATTTTACAAACGTCTGACAAAACTGAAAAATGTAAATTTCCAATTTCAACCAAACATGCTAAAAATGCTCCAATTGAGCTAATTAGCTTATTGTGAGAATATTACAAACGTCTGACAACACTGAAAAATGTAAATTTCTAATTTCAACCAAACATGCTAGAAATGCTCCAAATGAGCTAATTAGCTTATTGAGAGAATATTGCAATTGTCTGACAAAAGTGAAAAATGTAAATTTCCAACTTCAACCAAACATGCTAGAAATGCTCCAATTGAGCTAATTAGCTCATTGTGAGAATATTGCAATTGTCTGACAAAAGTGAAAAATGTAAATTTCCAATTTCAACCAGACATGCTAGAATTGCTCCAATTGAGCTAATTAGCTTACTGTGAGATTATTGCAATTGTCAGACAAAAGTGAAAATTGTAAATTTCCAATTTCAACCAAACATGCTAGAAATGCTCCAATTGAGCTAATTAGCTTATTGTGAGAATATTACAAACGTCTGACAACACTGAAAAATGTAAATTTCCAATTTCAACCGAAGATGCTAGAAATGCTCCAATTGAGCTAATTAGCTTATTGAGAGAATATTGCAATTGTTTGACAAAAGTGAAAAATGTAAATTTCCAATTTCAACCAAACGTGCTAGAAATGCCCCAATTGAGCTAATTAGCTTATTGTGAGAATATTACATACGTCTGACAAAAGTGAAAAATGTAAATTTCCAATTTCAACCAAACATGCTAGAAATGCTCCAATTGAGCTAATTAGCTTATTGTGAGAATATTGCAATTGTCTGACAAAAGTGAAAAATGTAAATTTCCAATTTCAACCAAACATGCTAGAAATGCTCCAATTGAGCTAATTAGCTTATTGTGAGAATATTGCAATTGTCTGACAGAAGTGAAAAATGTAAATTTGCAATTTCAACCAAACATGCTAGAAATGCTCCAATTTAGCTAATTAGCTTATTGTGAGAATATTACAAACGTCTGACAACACTGAAAAATGTAAATTTCCAATTTCAATCAAACATGCTAGAAATGCTCCAATTGAGCTAATTAGCTTATTGTGAGAATATTGCAATTGTCTGACAAAAGTGAAAAAAGTAAATTTCCAATTTCAACCAAACATGCTAGAAATGCTCAAATTGTGCAAATAAGCCTACTGTAAGAATTTTACAAACGTCTGACAAAACTGAAAAATGTAAATCTCCAATTTCAACCAAACATGCTAGAAATGCTCCAATTGAGCTAATTAGCTTATTGTGAGAATATTACAAACGTCTGACGAAAGTAAAAAATGTAAAATTCCAATTTCAACCGAACATGCTAGAAATGCTCCAATTGAGCTAATTAGCTTATTGAGAGAATATTGCAATTGTTTGACAAAAGTGAAAAATGTAAATTTCCAATTTCAACCAAACATGCTAGAAATGCTCCAATTGAGCTAATTAGCTTATTGTGAGAATATTACAAACGTCTGACAAAAGTGAAAAATGTAAATTTCAAATTTCAACCAAACATGCTAGAAATGCTAAAATTGCGCAAATAAGCCCACTGTAAGAATTTTACAAACGTCTGACAAAACTGAAAAATGTAAATTTCCAATTTCAACCAAACATGCTAAAAATGCTCCAATTGAGCTAATTAGCTTATTGTGAGAATATTACAAACGTCTGACAACACTGAAAAATGTAAATTTCTAATTTCAACCAAACATGCTAGAAATGCTCCAAATGAGCTAATTAGCTTATTGAGAGAATATTGCAATTGTCTGACAAAAGTGAAAAATGTAAATTTCCAACTTCAACCAAACATGCTAGAAATGCTCCAATTGAGCTAATTAGCTTATTGTGAGAATATTGCAATTGTCTGACAAAAGTGAAAAATGTAAATTTCCAGTTTCAACCAAACATGCTAGAATTGCTCCAATTGAGCTAATTAGCTTACTGTGAGATTATTGCATTTGTCTGACAAAAGTGAAAATTGTAAATTTCCAATTTCAACCAAACATGCTAGAAATGCTCCAATTGAGCTAATCAGCTTATTGTGAGAATATTACAAACGTCTGACAACACTGAAAAATGTAAATTTCCAATTTCAACCGAAGATGCTAGAAATGCTCCAATTGAGCTAATTAGCTTATTGAGAGAATATTGCAATTGTTTGACAAAAGTGAAAAATGTAAATTTCCAATTTCAACCAAACGTGCTAGAAATGCTCCAATTGAGCTAATTAGCTTATTGTGAGAATATTACATACGTCAGACAAAAGTGAAAAATGTAAATTTCCAATTTCAACCAAACATGCTAGAAATGCTCCAATTGAGCTAATTAGCTTATTGTGAGAATATTGCAATTGTCTGACAAAAGTGAAAAATGTAAATTTCCAATTTCAACCAAACATGCTAGAAATGCTCCAATTGAGCTAATTAGCTTATTGTGAGAATATTGCAATTGTCGGACAGAAGTGAAAAATGTAAATTTGCAATTTCAACCAAACATGCTAGAAATGCTCCAATTTAGCTAATTAGCTTATTGTGAGAATATTACAAACGTCTGACAACACTGAAAAATGTAAATTTCCAATTTCAATCAAACATGCTAGAAATGCTCCAATTGAGCTAATTAGCTTATTGTGAGAATATTGCAATTGTCTGACAAAAGTGAAAAAAGTAAATTTCCAATTTCAACCAAACATGCTAGAAATGCTCAAATTGCGCAAATAAGCCTACTGTAAGAATTTTACAAACGTCTGACAAAACTGAAAAATGTAAATTTCCAATTTCAACCAAACATGCTAGAAATGCTCCAATTGAGCTAATTAGCTTATTGTGAGAATATTACAAACGTCTGACAAAACTGAAAAATGTAGATTTCCAATTTCAACCAAACATGCTAGAAATGCTCCAATTGAGCTAATTAGCTTATTGTGAGAATATTGCAATTGTCTGACAAAAGTGAAAATTGTAAATTTCCAATTTCAACTAAACATGCTAGAAATGCTCCAATTGAGCTAATTAGCTTATTGTGAGAATATTACAAACGTCTGACAAAACTGAAACATGTAAATTTCCAATTTCATCCAAACGTGCTAGAAATGCCCCAATTGAGCTAATTAGCTTATTGTGAGAATATTACAAACGTCTGACAAAAGTGAAAAATGTAAATTTCCAATTTCAACCAAACATGCTAGAAATGCTCCAATTGAGCTAATTAGCTTATTGTGAGAATATTACAATTGTCTGACAAAAGTGAAAAATGTAAATTTCCAATTTCAACCAAACATGCTAGAAAAGCTCCAATTGAGCTAATTAGCTTATTGTGAGAATATTACAAACGTCTAACAAAATTGAAAAGTGTAAATTTCCAATTTCAACCAAACATGCTAGAAATGCTCCAATTGAGCTAATTAGCTTATTGTGAGAATATTGCAATTGTCTGACAGAAGTGAAAAATGTAAATTTCCAATTTCAACCAAACATGCTAGAAATGCTCCAATTGAGCTAATTAGCTTATTGTGAGAATATTACAAACGTCTGACAAAAGTGAAAAATGTAAATTTCCAATTTCAACCAAACATGCTAGAAATGCTCCAATTAAGCTAATTAGCTTATTGTGAGAATATTGCAATTGTCTGACAAAAGTGAAAAATGTAAATTTCCAATTTCAACCAAACATGCTAGAAATGCTCCAATTGAGCTAATTAGCTTATTGTGAGAATATTGCAATTGTCTGACAAAAGTGAAAATTGTAAATTTCCAATTTCAACTAAACATGCTAGAAATGCTCCAATTGAGCTAATTAGCTTATTGTGAGAATATTACAAACGTCTGACAAAACTGAAAAATGTAAATTTCCAATTTCATCCAAACGTGCTAGAAATGCCCCAATTGAGCTAATTAGCTTATTGTGAGAATATTACAAACGTCTGACAAAACTGAAAAATGTAGATTTCCAATTTCAACCAAACATGCTAGAAATGCTCCAATTGAGCTAATTAGCTTATTGTGAGAATATTGCAATTGTCTGACAAAAGTGAAAATTGTAAATTTCCAATTTCAACTAAACATGCTAGAAATGCTCCAATTGAGCTAATTAGCTTATTGTGAGAATATTACAAACGTCTGACAAAACTGAAAAATGTAAATTTCCAATTTCATCCAAACGTGCTAGAAATGCCCCAATTGAGCTAATTAGCTTATTGTGAGAATATTACAAACGTCTGACAAAAGTGAAAAATGTAAATTTCCAATTTCAACCAAACGTGCTAGAAATGCCCCAATTGAGCTAATTAGCTTATTGTGAGAATATTACAAACGTCTGACAAAAGTGAAAAATGTAAATTTCCAATTTCAACCAAACATGCTAGAAATGCTCCAATTGAGCTAATTAGCTTATTGTGAGAATATTGCAATTGTCTGACAAAAGTGAAAAATGTAAATTTCCAATTTCAACCAAACATGCTAGAAATGTTCCAATTTAGCTAATTAGCTTATTGTGAGAATATTACAAACGTCTGACAACACTGAAAAATGTAAATTTCCAATTTCAACCAAACATGCTAGAAATGCTCCAATTGAGCTAATTAGCTTATTGTGAGAATATTGCAATTGTCTGACAAAAGTGAAAAAAGTAAATTTCCAATTTCAACCAAACATGCTAGAAATGCTCAAATTGCGCAAATAAGCCTACTGTAGAATTTTACAAACGTCTGACAAAAGTGAAAAATGTAAATTTCCAATTTCAACCAAACATGCTAGAAATGCTCCAATTGAGCTAATTAGCTTATTGTGAGAATATTACAAACGTCTGACAAAACTGAAAAAGGTAGATTTCCAATTTCAACCAAACATGCTAGAAATGCTCGAATTGAGCTAATTAGCTTATTGTGAGAATATTACAAACGTCTGACAACACTGAAAAATGTAAATTTCCAATTTCAACCAAACATGCTAGAAATGCTCCAACTGAGCTAATTAGCTTATTGTGAGAATATTACAAACGTCTGACAAAACTGAAAAATGTAAATTCGCAATTTCAACCAAACATGCTAGAAATGCTCCAATTGTGCTAATTAGCTTATTGAGAAAATATTGCAATTGTCTGACAAAAGTGAAAAATGTAAATTTCCAATTTCAACCAAACGTGCTAGAAATGCTCCAAATGAGCTAATTAGCTTATTGTGAGAATATTACAAACGTCTGACAAAAGTGAAAAATGTAAATTTCGAATTTCAACCAAACATGCTAGAAATGCTCCAATTGAGCTAATTAGCTTATTGTGAGAATATTGCAATTGTCTGACAAAAGTGAAAAATGTAAATTTCCAATTTCAACCAAACATGCTAGAAATGCTCCAATTGAGCTAATTAGCTTATTGTGAGAATATTGCAATTGTCTGACAGAAGTGAAAAAAGTAAATTTGCAATTTCAACCAAACATGCTAGAAATGCTCCAATTGAGCTAATTAGCTTATTGTGAGAATATTACAAACGTCTGACAACACTGAAAAATGTAAATTTCCAATTTCAACCAAACATGCTAGAAATGCTCCAATTGAGCTAATTAGCTTATTGTGAGAATATTGCAATTGTCTGACAAAAGTGAAAAATGTAAATTTCCAATTTCAACCAAACATGCTAGAAATGCTCCAATTGAGCTAATTAGCTTATTGTGAGAATATTGCAATTGTCTGACAGAAGTGAAAAAAGTAAATTTGCAATTTCAACCAAACATGCTAGAAATGCTCCAATTGAGCTAATTAGCTTATTGTGAGAATATTACAAACGTCTGACAACACTGAAAAATGTAAATTTCCAATTTCAACCAAACATGCTAGAAATGCTCCAATTGAGCTAATTAGCTTATTGTGAGAATATTGCAATTGTCTGACAAAAGTGAAAAATGTAAATTTCCAATTTCAACCAAACATGCTAGAAATGCTCCAATTGAGCTAATTAGCTTATTGTGAGAATATTGCAATTGTCTGACAGAAGTGAAAAATGTAAATTTGCAATTTCAACCAAACATGCTAGAAATGCTCCAATTTGGCTAATTAGCTTATTGTGAGAATATTACAAACGTCTGACAACACTGAAAAATGTAAATTTCCAATTTCAACCAAACATGCTAGAAATGCTCCAATTGAGCTAATTAGCTTATTGTGAGAATATTGCAATTGTCTGACAAAAGTGAAAAAAGTAAATTTCGAATTTCAACCAAACATGCTAGAAATGCTCAAATTGCGCAAATAAGCCTACTGTAAGAATTTTACAAACGTCTGACAAAACTGAAAAATGTAAATTTCCAATTTCAACCAAACATGCTAAAAATGCTCCAATTGAGCTAATTAGCTTATTGTGGGAATATTACAAACGTCTGACAACACTGAAAAATGTAAATTTCTAATTTCAACCAAACAAGCTAGAAATGCTCCAAATGAGCTAATTAGCTTATTGAGAGAATATTGCAATTGTCTGACAAAAGTGAAAAAAGTAAATTTCCAATTTCAACCAAACATGCTAGAAATGCTCCAATTGAGCTAATTAGCTTATTGTGAGAATATTGCAATTGTCTGACAAAAGTGAAAAATGTAAATTTCCAATTTCAACCAAACATGCTAGAATTGCTCCAATTGAGCTAATTAGCTTACTGTGAGATTATTGCAATTGTCTGACAAAAGTGAAAAATGTAAATTTCCAATTTCAACCAAACATGCTAGAAATGCTCCAATTGAGCTAATTAGCTTATTGTGAGAATATTGCAATTGTCTGACAAAAGTGAAAAAAGTAAATTTCGAATTTCAACCAAACATGCTAGAAATGCTCAAATTGTGCAAATAAGCCTACTGTAAGAATTTTACAAACGTCTGACAAAAGTGAAAAATGTAAATTTCCAATTTCAACCAAACATGCTAGAAATGCTCCAATTGAGCTAATTAGCTTATTGTGACAATATTGCAATTGTCTGACAAAAGTGAAAAATGTAAATTTCTAATTTCAACCAAACATGCTAGAAATGCTCCAATTGAGCTAATTAGCTTATTGTGAGAATATTGCAATTGTCTGACAGAAGTGAAAAATGTAAATTTGCAATTTCAACCAAACATGCTAGAAATGCTCCAATTGAGCTAATTAGCTTATTGTGAGAATATTGCAATTGTCTGACAGAAGTGAAAAATGTAAAGTTCCAATTTCAACCAAACATGCTAGAAATGCTCCAATTGAGCTAATTAGCTTATTGTGAGAATATTGCAATTGTCTGACAAAAGTGAAAAAAGTAAATTTCCAATTTCAACCAAACATGCTAGAAATGCTCAAATTGCGCAAATAAGCCTACTGTAAGAATTTTACAAACGTCTGACAAAAGTGAAAAATGTAAATTTCCAATTTCAACCAAACATGCTAGAAATGCTCCAATTGAGCTAATTAGCTTATTGTGAGAATATTACAAACGTCTGACAAAACTGAAAAAGGTAGATTTCCAATTTCAACCAAACATGCTAGAAATGCTCGAATTGAGCTAATTAGCTTATTGTGAGAAAATTACAAACGTCTGACAACACTGAAAAATGTAAATTTCCAATTTCAACCAAACATGCTAGAAATGCTCCAACTGAGCTAATTAGCTTATTGTGAGAATATTACAAACGTCCGACAAAACTGAAAAATGTAAATTTGCAATTTCAACCAAACATGCTAGAAATGCTCCAATTGAGCTAATTAGCTTATTGAGAAAATATTGCAATTGTCTGACAAAAGTGAAAAATGTAAATTTCCAATTTCAACCAAACGTGCTAGAAATGCTCCAAATGAGCTAATTAGCTTATTGTGAGAATATTACAAACGTCTGACAAAAGTGAAAAATGTAAATTTCCAATTTCAACCAAACGTGCTAGAAATGCTCCAATTGAGCTAATTAGCTTATTGTGAGAATATTACAAACGTCTGACAAAAGTGAAAAATGTAAATTTCCAATTTCAACCAAACGTGCTAGAAATGCTCCAATTGAGCTAATTAGCTTATTGTGAGAATATTGCAATTGTCTGACAAAAGTGAAAAATGTAAATTTCCAATTTCAACCAAACATGCTAGAAATGCTCAAATTGAGCTAATTAGCTTATTGTGAGAATATTGCAATTGTCTGACAGAAGTGAAAAATGTAAATTTGCAATTTCAACCAAACATGCTAGAAATGCTTCAATTTAGCTAATTAGCTTATTGTGAGAATATTACAAACGTCTGACAACACTGAAAAATGTAAATTTCCAATTTCAACCAAACATGCTAGAAATGCTCCAATTGAGCTAATTAGCTTATTGTGAGAATATTGCAATTGTCTGACAAAAGTGAAAAAAGTAATTTTCCAATTTCAACCAAACATGCTAGAATTGCTCCAATTGAGCTAATTAGCTTACTGTGAGATTATTGCAATTGTCTGACAAAAATGAAAATTGTAAATTTCCAATTTCAACCAAACATGCTAGAAATGCTCCAATTGAGCTAATTAGCTTATTGTGAGAATATTACAAACATCTGACAACACTGAAAAATGTAATTTTCCAATTTCAACCAAACGTGCTAGAAATGCTCCAATTGAGCTGATTAGCTTATTGTGAGAATATTACAAACGTCTGACAAAAGTGAAAAATGTAAATTTCCAATTTCAACCAAACATGCTAGAAATGCTCCAATTGAGCTAATTAGCTTATTGAGAGAATATTGCAATTGTTTGACAAAAGTGAAAAATGTAAATTTCCAATTTCAACCAAACATGCTAGAAATGCTCCAATTGAGCTAATTAGCTTATTGTGAGAATATTGCAATTGTCTGACAAAAGTGAAAAATGTAAATTTCCAATTTCAACCAAACATGCTAGAAATGTTCCAATTTAGCTAATTAGCTTATTGTGAGAATATTACAAACGTCTGACAACACTGAAAAATGTAAGTTTCCAATTTCAACCAAACATGCTAGAAATGCTCCAATTGAGCTAATTAGCTTATTGTGAGAATATTGCAATTGTCTGACAAAAGTGAAAAAAGTAAATTTCCAATTTCAACCAAACATGCTAGAAATGCTCAAATTGCGCAAATAAGCCTACTGTAAGAATTTTACAAACGTCTGACAAAAGTGAAAAATGTAAATTTCCAATTTCAACCAAACATGCTAGAAATGCTCCTATTGAGCTAATTAGCTTATTGTGAGAATATTACAAACGTCTGACAAAACTGAAAAAGGTAGATTTCCAATTTCAACCAAACATGCTAGAAATGCTCGAATTGAGCTAATTAGCTTATTGTGAGAATATTACAAACGTCTGACAACACTGAAAAATGTAAATTTCCAATTTCAACCAAACATGCTAGAAATGCTCCAACTGAGCTAATTAGCTTATTGTGAGAATATTACAAACGTCTGACAAAACTGAAAAATGTAAATTCGCAATTTCAACCAAACATGCTAGAAATGCTCCAATTGTGCTAATTAGCTTATTGAGAAAATATTGCAATTGTCTGACAAAAGTGAAAAATGTAAATTTCCAATTTCAACCAAACGTGCTAGAAATGCTCCAAATGAGCTAACTAGCTTATTGTGAGAATATTACAAACGTCTGACAAAAGTGAAAAATGTAAATTTCGAATTTCAACCAAACATGCTAGAAATGCTCCAATTGAGCTAATTAGCTTATTGTGAGAATATTGCAATTGTCTGACAAAAGTGAAAAATGTAAATTTCCAATTTCAACCAAACATGCTAGAAATGCTCCAATTGAGCTAATTAGCTTATTGTGAGAATATTGCAATTGTCTGACAGAAGTGAAAAAAGTAAATTTGCAATTTCAACCAAACATGCTAGAAATGCTCCAATTGAGCTAATTAGCTTATTGTGAGAATATTACAAACGTCTGACAACACTGAAAAATGTAAATTTCCAATTTCAACCAAACATGCTAGAAATGCTCCAATTGAGCTAATTAGCTTATTGTGAGAATATTGCAATTGTCTGACAAAAGTGAAAAATGTAAATTTCCAATTTCAACCAAACATGCTAGAAATGCTCCAATTGAGCTAATTAGCTTATTGTGAGAATATTACAAACGTCTAACAAAATTGAATAATGTAAATTTCCAATTTCAACCAAACATGCTAGAAATGCTCCAATTGAGCTAATTAGCTTATTGTGAGAATATTGCAATTGTCTGACAGAAGTGAAAAATGTAAATTTGCAATTTCAACCAAACATGCTAGAAATGCTCCAATTTGGCTAATTAGCTTATTGTGAGAATATTACAAACGTCTGACAACACTGAAAAATGTAAATTTCCAATTTCAACCAAACATGCTAGAAATGCTCCAATTGAGCTAATTAGCTTATTGTGAGAATATTGCAATTGTCTGACAAAAGTGAAAAAAGTAAATTTCGAATTTCAACCAAACATGCTAGAAATGCTCAAATTGCGCAAATAAGCCTACTGTAAGAATTTTACAAACGTCTGACAACACTGAAAAATGTAAATTTCTAATTTCAACCAAACAAGCTAGAAATGCTCCAAATGAGCTAATTAGCTTATTGAGAGAAGATTGCAATTGTCTGACAAAAGTGAAAAAAGTAAATTTCCAAATTCAACCAAACATGCTAGAAATGCTCCAATTGAGCTAATTAGCTTATTGTGAGAATATTGCAATTGTCTGACAAAAGTGAAAAATGTAAATTTCCAATTTCAACCAAACATGCTAGAATTGCTCCAATTGAGCTAATTAGCTTACTGTGAGATTATTGCAATTGTCTGACAAAAGTGAAAAATGTAAATTTCCAATTTCAACCAAACATGCTAGAAATGCTCCAATTGAGCTAATTAGCTTATTGTGAGAATATTACAAACGTCTGACAACACTGAAAAATGTAAATTTCCAATTTCAACCGAAGATGCTAGAAATGCTCCAATTGAGCTAATTAGCTTATTGTGAGAATATTGCAATTGTCTGACAAAAGTGAAAAATGTTAATTTCCAATTTCAACCAAACGTGCTAGAAATGCTCCAATTGAGCTAATTAGCTTAT
This sequence comes from Watersipora subatra, assembly GCF_963576615.1. Classification (NCBI taxonomy): domain Eukaryota; kingdom Metazoa; phylum Bryozoa; class Gymnolaemata; order Cheilostomatida; family Watersiporidae; genus Watersipora; species Watersipora subatra. Next base: position 98,563 of record NW_027045352.1, on the reverse strand, counting down.
TGTGAGAATATTACAAACGTCTGACAAAAGTGAAAAATGTAAATTTCCAATTTCAACCAAACATGCTAGAAATGCTCCAATTGAGCTAATTAGCTTATTGAGAGAATATTGCAATTGTTTGACAAAAGTGAAAAATGTAAATTTCCAATTTCAACCAAACGTGCTAGAAATGCTCCAATTGAGCTAATTAGCTTATTGAGAGAATATTGCAAATGTTTGACAAAAGTGAAAAATGTAAATTTCAAATTTCAACCAAACGTGCTAGAAATGCTCCAATTGAGCTAATTAGCTTATTGTGAGAATATTACAAACGTCTGACAAAAGTGAAAAATGTAAATTTCCAATTTCAACCAAACATGCTAGAAATGCTCCAATTGAGCTAATTAGCTTATTGTGAGAATATTGCAATTGTCTGACAAAAGTGAAAAATGTAAATTTGCAATTTCAACCAAACATGCTAGAAATGCTCCAATTTAGCTAATTAGCTTATTGTGAGAATATTACAAATGTCTGACAACACTGAAAATTGTAAATTTCCAGTTTCAACCAAACATGCTAGAAATGCTCCAATTGAGCTAATTAGCTTATTGTGAGAATATTGCAATTGTCTGACAAAAGTGAAAAATGTAAATTTGCAATTTCAACCAAACATGCTAGAAATGCTCCAATTTAGCTAATTAGCTTATTGTGAGAATATTACAAACGTCTGACAACACTGAAAATTGTAAATTTCCAATTTCAACCAAACATGCTAGAAATGCTCGAATTGCGCAAATGAGCCTACTGTAAGAATTTTACAAACGTCTGACAAAACTGAAAAATGTAAATTTCCAATTTCAACCAAACATGCTAAAAATGCTCCAATTGAGCTAATTAGCTTATTGTGAGAATATTACAAACGTCTGACAAAAGTGAAAAATGTAAATTTCCAATTTCAACCGAACATGCTAGAAATGCTCCAATTGAGCTAATTAGCTTATTGAGAGAATATTGCAATTGTTTGACAAAAGTGAAAAATGTAAATTTCCAATTTCAACCAAACATGCTAGAAATGCTCCAATTGAGCTAATTAGCTTATTGTGAGAATATTGCAATTGTCTGACAAAAGTGAAAAATGTAAATTTCAAATTTCAACCAAACGTGCTAGAAATGCTCCAATTGAGCTAATTAGCTTATTGTGAGAATATTACAAACGTCTGACAAAAGTGAAAAATGTAAATTTCCAATTTCAACCGAACATGCTAGAAATGCTCCAATTGAGCTAATTAGCTTATTGAGAGAATATTGCAATTGTCTGACAAAAGTGAAAAATGTAAATTTCCAATTTCAACCAAACATGCTAGAAATGCTCCAATTGAGCTAATTAGCTTATTGTGAGAATATTGCAATTGTCTGACAAAAGTGAAAAATGTAAATTTCCAATTTCAACCAAACATGCTAGAATTGCTCCAATTGAGTTAATTAGCTTACTGTGAGATTATTGCAATTGTCTGACAAAAGTGAAAAATGTAAATTTCCAATTTTAACCAAACATGCTAGAAATGCTCCAATTGAGCTAATTAGCTTATTGTGAGAATATTACAAACGTCTGACAACACTGAAAAATGTAAATTTCCAATTTCAACCGAAGATGCTAGAAATGCTCCAATTGAGCTAATTAGCTTATTGAGAGAATATTGCAATTGTTTGACAAAAGTGAAAAATGTAAATTTCCAATTTCAACCAAACGTGCTAGAAATGCCCCAATTGAGCTAATTAGCTTATTGTGAGAATATTACAAACGTCTGACAAAAGTGAAAAATGTAAATTTCCAATTTCAACCAAACATGCTAGAAATGCTCCAATTGAGCTAATTAGCTTATTGTGAGAATATTGCAATTGTCTGACAAAAGTGAAGAATGTAAATTTCCAATTTCAACCAAACATGCTAGAAATGCTCCAATTGAGCTAATTAGCTTATTGTGAGAATATTGCAATTGTCTGACAGAAGTGAAAAATGTAAATTTGCAATTTCAACCAAACATTTTAGAAATGCTCCAATTTAGCTAATTAGCTTATTGTGAGAATATTACAAACGTCTGACAACACTGAAAAATGTAAATTTCCAATTTCAACCAAACATGCTAGAAATGCTCCAATTGAGCTAATTAGCTTATTGTGAGAATATTGCAGTTGTCTGACAAAACTGAAAAAAGTAAATTTCCAATTTCAACCAAACATGCTAGAAATGCTCAAATTGCGCAAATAAGCCTACTGTAAGAATTTTACAAACGTCTGACAAAACTGAAAAATGTAAATTTCCAATTTCAACCAAACATGCTAGAAATGCTCCAATTGAGCTAATTAGCTTATTGTGAGAATATTACAAACGTCTGACAAAACTGAAAAATGTAGATTTCCAATTTCATCCAAACATGCTAGAAATGCTCCAATTGAGCTAATTAGCTTATTGTGAGAATATTACAAACGTCTGACAACACTGAAAAATGTAAATTTCCAATTTCAACCGAACATGCTAGAAATGCTCCAATTGAGCTAATTAGCTTATTGAGAGAATAATGCAATTGTTTGACAAAAGTGAAAAAAGTAAATTTCCAATTTCAACCAAACGTGCTAGAAATGCTCCAATTGAGCTAATTAGCTTATTGTGAGAATATTACAAACGTCTGACAAAAGTGAAAAATGTAAATTTCCAATTTCAACCAAACATGCTAGAAATGCTCCAATTGAGCTAATTAGCTTATTGTGAGAATATTGCAATTGTCTGACAAAAGTGAAAAATGTAAATTTCCAATTTCAACCAAACATGCTAGAAATGCTCAAATTGAGCTAATTAGCTTATTGTGAGAATATTGCAATTGTCTGACAGAAGTGAAAAATGTAAATTTGCAATTTCAACCAAACGTTCTAGAAATGCTCCAATTTAGCTAATTAGCTTATTGTGAGAATATTACAAACGTCTGACAACACTGAAAAATGTAAATTTCTAATTTCAACCAAACAAGCTAGAAATGCTCCAAATGAGCTAATTAGCTTATTGAGAGAATATTGCAATTGTCTGACAAAAGTGAAAAAAGTAAATTTCCAATTTCAACCAAACATGCTAGAAATGCTCCAATTGAGCTAATTAGCTTATTGTGAGAATATTGCAATTGTCTGACAAAAGTGAAAAATGTAAATTTCCAATTTCAACCAAACATGCTAGAATTGCTCCAATTGAGCTAATTAGCTTACTGTGAGATTATTGCAATTGTCTGACAAAAGTGAAAAATGTAAATTTCCAATTTCAACCAAACATGCTAGAAATGCTCCAATTGAGCTAATTAGCTTATTGTGAGAATATTACAAACGTCTGACAACACTGAAAAATGTAAATTTCCAATTTCAACCGAAGATGCTAGAAATGCTCCAATTGAGCTAATTAGCTTATTGTGAGAATATTGCAATTGTCTGACAAAAGTGAAAAATGTTAATTTCCAATTTCAACCAAACGTGCTAGAAATGCTCCAATTGAGCTAATTAGCTTATTGTGAGAATATTACAAACGTCTGACAAAAGTGAAAAATGTAAATTTCCAATTTCAACCAAACATGCTAGAAATGCTCCAATTGAGCTAATTAGCTTATTGAGAGAATATTGCAATTGTTTGACAAAAGTGAAAAATGTAAATTTCCAATTTCAACCAAACGTGCTAGAAATGCTCCAATTGAGCTAATTAGCTTATTGAGAGAATATTGCAATTGTTTGACAAAAGTGAAAAATGTAAATTTCAAATTTCAACCAAACGTGCTAGAAATGCTCCAATTGAGCTAATTAGCTTATTGTGAGAATATTACAAACGTCTGACAAAAGTGAAAAATGTAAATTTCCAATTTCAACCAAACATGCTAGAAATGCTCCAATTGAGCTAATTAGCTTATTGTGAGAATATTGCAATTGTCTGACAAAAGTGAAAAATGTAAATTTGCAATTTCAACCAAACATGCTAGAAATGCTCCAATTTAGCTAATTAGCTTATTGTGAGAATATTACAAATGTCTGACAACACTGAAAATTGTAAATTTCCAGTTTCAACCAAACATGCTAGAAATGCTCCAATTGAGCTAATTAGCTTATTGTGAGAATATTGCAATTGTCTGACAAAAGTGAAAAATGTAAATTTGCAATTTCAACCAAACATGCTAGAAATGCTCCAATTTAGCTAATTAGCTTATTGTGAGAATATTACAAACGTCTGACAACACTGAAAATTGTAAATTTCCAATTTCAACCAAACATGCTAGAAATGCTCGAATTGCGCAAATGAGCCTACTGTAAGAATTTTACAAACGTCTGACAAAACTGAAAAATGTAAATTTCCAATTTCAACCAAACATGCTAAAAATGCTCCAATTGAGCTAATTAGCTTATTGTGAGAATATTACAAACGTCTGACAAAAGTGAAAAATGTAAATTTCCAATTTCAACCGAACATGCTAGAAATGCTCCAATTGAGCTAATTAGCTTATTGAGAGAATATTGCAATTGTTTGACAAAAGTGAAAAATGTAAATTTCCAATTTCAACCAAACATGCTAGAAATGCTCCAATTGAGCTAATTAGCTTATTGTGAGAATATTGCAATTGTCTGACAAAAGTGAAAAATGTAAATTTCCAATTTCAACCAAACGTGCTAGAAATGCTCCAATTGAGCTAATTAGCTTATTGTGAGAATATTACAAACGTCTGACAAAAGTGAAAAATGTAAATTTCCAATTTCAACCGAACATGCTAGAAATGCTCCAATTGAGCTAATTAGCTTATTGAGAGAATATTGCAATTGTCTGACAAAAGTGAAAAATGTAAATTTCCAATTTCAACCAAACATGCTAGAAATGCTCCAATTGAGCTAATTAGCTTATTGTGAGAATATTGCAATTGTCTGACAAAAGTGAAAAATGTAAATTTCCAATTTCAACCAAACATGCTAGAATTGCTCCAATTGAGTTAATTAGCTTACTGTGAGATTATTGCAATTGTCTGACAAAAGTGAAAAATGTAAATTTCCAATTTTAACCAAACATGCTAGAAATGCTCCAATTGAGCTAATTAGCTTATTGTGAGAATATTACAAACGTCTGACAACACTGAAAAATGTAAATTTCTAATTTCAACCGAAGATGCTAGAAATGCTCCAATTGAGCTAATTAGCTTATTGAGAGAATATTGCAATTGTTTGACAAAAGTGAAAAATGTAAATTTCCAATTTCAACCAAACGTGCTAGAAATGCCCCAATTGAGCTAATTAGCTTATTGTGAGAATATTACAAACGTCTGACAAAAGTGAAAAATGTAAATTTCCAAATTCAACCAAACATGCTAGAAATGCTCCAATTGAGCTAATTAGCTTATTGTGAGAATATTGCAATTGTCTGACAAAAGTGAAGAATGTAAATTTCCAATTTCAACCAAACATGCTAGAAATGCTCCAATTGAGCTAATTAGCTTATTGTGAGAATATTGCAATTGTCTGACAGAAGTGAAAAATGTAAATTTGCAATTTCAACCAAACATGCTAGAAATGCTCCAATTTAGCTAATTAGCTTATTGTGAGAATATTACAAACGTCTGACAACACTGAAAAATGTAAATTTCCAATTTCAACCAAACATGCTAGAAATGCTCCAATTGAGCTAATTAGCTTATTGTGAGAATATTGCAGTTGTCTGACAAAACTGAAAAAAGTAAATTTCCAATTTCAACCAAACATGCTAGAAATGCTCAAATTGCGCAAATAAGCCTACTGTAAGAATTTTACAAACGTCTGACAAAACTGAAAAATGTAAATTTCCAATTTCAACCAAACATGCTAGAAATGCTCCAATTGAGCTAATTAGCTTATTGTGAGAATATTACAAACGTCTGACAAAACTGAAAAATGTAGATTTCCAATTTCATCCAAACATGCTAGAAATGCTCCAATTGAGCTAATTAGCTTATTGTGAGAATATTACAAACGTCTGACAACACTGAAAAATGTAAATTTCCAATTTCAACCGAACATGCTAGAAATGCTCCAATTGAGCTAATTAGCTTATTGAGAGAATATTGCAATTGTTTGACAAAAGTGAAAAAAGTAAATTTCCAATTTCAACCAAACGTGCTAGAAATGCTCCAATTGAGCTAATTAGCTTATTGTGAGAATATTACAAACGTCTGACAAAAGTGAAAAATGTAAATTTCCAATTTCAACCAAACATGCTAGAAATGCTCCAATTGAGCTAATTAGCTTATTGTGAGAATATTGCAATTGTCTGACAAAAGTGAAAAATGTAAATTTCCAATTTCAACCAAACATGCTAGAAATGCTCAAATTGAGCTAATTAGCTTATTGTGAGAATATTGCAATTGTCTGACAGAAGTGAAAAATGTAAATTTGCAATTTCAACCAAACGTTCTAGAAATGCTCCAATTTAGCTAATTAGCTTATTGTGAGAATATTACAAACGTCTGACAACCCTGAAAAATGTAAATTTCCAATTTCAACCAAACATGCTAGAAATGCTCCAATTGAGCTAATTAGCTTATTGTGAGAATATTGCAATTGTCTGACAAAAGTGAAAAAAGAAATTTTCCAATTTCAACCAAACATGCTAGAAATGCTCAAATTGCGCAAATAAGCCTACTGTAAGAATTTTACAAACGTCTGACAAAACTGAAAAATGTAAATTTCCAATTTCAACCAAACATGCTAGAATTGCTCCAATTGAGTTAATTAGCTTACTGTGAGATTATTGCAATTGTCTGACAAAAGTGAAAAATGTAAATTTCCAATTTCAACCAAACATGCTAGAAATGCTCCAATTGAGCTAATTAGCTTATTGTGAGAATATTACAAACGTCTGACAACACTGAAAAATGTAAATTTCCAATTTCAACCGAAAATGCTAGAAATGCTCCAATTGAGCTAATTAGCTTATTGAGAGAATATTGCAATTGTTTGACAAAAGTGAAAAATGTAAATTTCCAATTTCAACCAAACATGCTAGAAATGCTCCAATTGAGCTAATTAGCTTATTGTGAGAATATTGCAATTGTCTGACAAAAGTGAAAAATGTAAATTTCCATTTTCAACCAAACATGCTAGAAATGCTCCAATTGAGCTAATTAGCTTATTGTGAGAATATTGCAATTGTCTGACAAAAGTGAAAAATGTAAATTTCCAATTTCAACCAAACATGCTAGAAATGCTCCAATTGAGCTAATTAGCTTATTGTGAGAATATTGCAATTGTCTGACAGAAGTGAAAAATGTAAATTTGCAATTTCAACCAAACATGCTAGAAAAGCTCCAATTGAGCTAATTAGCTTATTGTGAGAATATTACAAACGTCTAACAAAATTGAAAAATGTAAATTTCCAATTTCAACCAAACATGCTAGAAATGCTCCAATTGAGCTAATTAGCTTATTGTGAGAATATTGCAATTGTCTAACAGAAGTGAAAAATGTAAATTTCCAATTTCAACCAAACGTGCTAAAAATGCTCCAATTGAGCTAATTAGCTTATTGTGAGAATATTACAAACGTCTGACAAAAGAGAAAAATGTAAATTTCCAATTTCAACCAAACATGCTAGAAATGCTCAAATTGAGCTAATTAGCTTATTGTGAGAATATTGCAATTGTCTGACAGAAGTGAAAAATGTAAATTTGCAATTTCAACCAAACGTTCTAGAAATGCTCCAATTTAGCTAATTAGCTTATTGTGAGAATATTACAAACGTCTGACAACCCTGAAAAATGTAAATTTCCAATTTCAACCAAACATGCTAGAAATGCTCCAATTGAGCTAATTAGCTTATTGTGAGAATATTGCAATTGTCTGACAAAAGTGAAAAAAGAAATTTTCCAATTTCAACCAAACATGCTAGAAATGCTCAAATTGCGCAAATAAGCCTACTGTAAGAATTTTACAAACGTCTGACAAAACTGAAAAATGTAAATTTCCAATTTCAACCAAACATGCTAGAATTGCTCCAATTGAGTTAATTAGCTTACTGTGAGATTATTGCAATTGTCTGACAAAAGTGAAAAATGTAAATTTCCAATTTCAACCAAACATGCTAGAAATGCTCCAATTGAGCTAATTAGCTTATTGTGAGAATATTACAAACGTCTGACAACACTGAAAAATGTAAATTTCCAATTTCAACCGAAGATGCTAGAAATGCTCCAATTGAGCTAATTAGCTTATTGAGAGAATATTGCAATTGTTTGACAAAAGTGAAAAATGTAAATTTCCAATTTCAACCAAACATGCTAGAAATGCTCCAATTGAGCTAATTAGCTTATTGTGAGAATATTGCAATTGTCTGACAAAAGTGAAAAATGTAAATTTCCAATTTCAACCAAACATGCTAGAAATGCTCCAATTGAGCTAATTAGCTTATTGTGAGAATATTGCAATTGTCTGACTGAAGTGAAAAATGTAAATTTGCAATTTCAACCAAACATGCTAGAAATGCTCCAATTGAGCTGATTAGCTTATTGTGAGAATATTACAAACGTCTGACAAAAGTGATAAATGTAAATTTCCAATTTCAACCAAACATGCTAGAAATGCTCCAATTGAGCTAATTAGCTTATTGAGAGAATATTGCAATTGTTTGAAAAAAGTGAAAAATGTAAATTTCCAATTTCAACCAAACGTGCTAGAAATGCCCCAATTGAGCTAATTAGCTTATTGTGAGAATATTACAAACGTCTGACAAAAGTGAAAAATGTAAATTTCCAATTTCAACCAAACATGCTAGAAATGCTCCAATTGAGCTAATTAGCTTATTGTGAGAATATTGCAATTGTCTGACAAAAGTGAAAAATGTAAATTTCCAATTTCAACCAAACATGCTAGAAATGCTCCAATTGAGCTAATTAGCTTATTGTGAGAATATTGCAATTGTCTGACAGAAGTGAAAAATGTAAATTTGCAATTTCAACCAAACATGCTAGAAATGCTCCAATTGAGCTAATTAGCTTATTGTGAGAATATTACAAACGTCTGACAAAAGTGAAAAATGTAAATTTCCAATTTCAACCAAACATGCTAGAAATGCTCAAATTGAGCTAATTAGCTTATTGTGAGAATATTGCAATTGTCTGACAGAAGTGAAAAATGTAAATTTGCAATTTCAACCAAACATGCTAGAAATGCTCCAATTTAGCTAATTAGCTTATTGTGAGAATATTACAAACGTCTGACAACACTGAAAAATGTAAATTTCCAATTTCAACCAAACATGCTAGAAATGCTCCAATTGAGCTAATTAGCTTATTGTGAGAATATTGCCATTGTCTGACAAAACTGAAAAAAGTAAATTTCCAATTTCAACCAAACATGCTAGAAATGCTCAAATTGCGCAAATAAGCCTACTGTAAGAATTTTACAAACGTCTGACAAAACTGAAAAATGTAAATTTCCAATTTCAACCAAACATGCTAGAAATGCTCCAATTGAGCTAATTAGCTTATTGTGAGAATATTACAAACGTCTGACAAAACTGAAAAATGTAGATTTCCAATTTCATCCAAACATGCTAGAAATGCTCCAATTGAGCTAACTAGCTTATTGTGAGAATATTACAAACGTCTGACAACACTGAAAAATGTAAATTTCCAATTTCAACCAAACATGCTAGAAATGCCCCAATTGAGCTAATTAGCTTATTGTGAGAATATTACAAACGTCTGACAAAAGTGAAAAATGTAAATTTCCAATTTCAACCAAACATGCTAGAAATGCTCCAATTGAGCTAATTAGCTTATTGTGAGAATATTGCAATTGTCTGACAAAAGTGAAAAATGTAAATTTCCAATTTCAACCAAACATGCTAGAAATGCTCCAATTGAGCTAATTAGCTTATTGTGAAAATATTACAATTGTCGGACAAAAGTGAAAAATGTAAATTTCCAATTTCAACCAAACATGCTAGAAAAGCTCCAATTGAGCTAATTAGCTTATTGTGAGAATATTACAAACGTCTAACAAAATTGAAAAATGTAAATTTCCAATTTCAACCAAACATGCTAGAAATGCTCCAATTGAGCTAATTGGCTTATTGTGAGAATATTGCAATTGTCTAACAGAAGTGAAAAATGTAAATTTCCAATTTCAACCAAACGTGCTAAAAATGCTCCAATTGAGCTAATTAGCTTATTGTGAGAATATTACAAACGTCTGACAAAAGAGAAAAATGTAAATTTCCAATTTCAACCGAACATGCTAGAAATGCTCAAATTGCGCAAATAAGCCTACTGTAAGAATTTTACAAACGTCTGACAAAACTGAAAAATGTAAATTTCCAATTTCAACCAAACATGCTAGAATTGCTCCAATTGAGTTAATTAGCTTACTGTGAGATTATTGCAATTGTCTGACAAAAGTGAAAAATGTAAATTTCCAATTTCAACCAAACATGCTAGAAATGCTCCAATTGAGCTAATTAGCTTATTGTGAGAATATTACAAACGTCTGACAACACTGAAAAATGTAAATTTCCAATTTCAACCGAAGATGCTAGAAATGCTCCAATTGAGCTAATTAGCTTATTGAGAGAATATTGCAATTGTTTGACAAAAGTGAAAAATGTAAATTTCCAATTTCAACCAAACATGCTAGAAATGCTCCAATTGAGCTAATTAGCTTATTGTGAGAATATTGCAATTGTCTGACAAAAGTGAAAAATGTAAATTTCCAATTTCAACCAAACATGCTAGAAATGCTCCAATTGAGCTAATTAGCTTATTGTGAGAATATTGCAATTGTCTGACAGAAGTGAAAAATGTAAAATTGCAATTTCAACCAAACATGCTAGAAATGCTCCAATTGAGCTGATTAGCTTATTGTGAGAATATTACAAACGTCTGACAAAAGTGAAAAATGTAAATTTCCAATTTCAACCAAACATGCTAGAAATGCTCCAATTGAGCTAATTAGCTTATTGAGAGAATATTGCAATTGTTTGACAAAAGTGAAAAATGTAAATTTCCAATTTCAACCAAACGTGCTAGAAATGCCCCAATTGAGCTAATTAGCTTATTGTGAGAATATTACAAACGTCTGACAAAAGTGAAAAATGTAAATTTCCAATTTCAACCAAACATGCTAGAAATGCTCCAATTGAGCTAATTAGCTTATTGTGAGAATATTGCAATTGTCTGACAAAAGTGAAAAATGTAAATTTCCAATTTCAACCAAACATGCTAGAAATGCTCCAATTGAGCTAATTAGCTTATTGTGAGAATATTGCAATTGTCTGACAGAAGTGAAAAATGTAAATTTGCAATTTCAACCAAACATGCTAGAAATGCTCCAATTGAGCTAATTAGCTTATTGTGAGAATATTACAAACGTCTGACAAAAGTGAAAAATGTAAATTTCCAATTTCAACCAGACATGCTAGAAATGCTCAAATTGAGCTAATTAGCTTATTGTGAGAATATTGCAATTGTCTGACAGAAGTGAAAAATGTAAATTTGCAATTTCAACCAAACATGCTAGAAATGCTCCAATTTAGCTAATTAGCTTATTGTGAGAATATTACAAACGTCTGACAACACTGAAAAATGTAAATTTCCAATTTCAACCAAACATGCTAGAAATGCTCCAATTGAGCTAATTAGCTTATTGTGAGAATATTGCAATTGTCTGACAAAACTGAAAAAAGTAAATTTCCAATTTCAACCAAACATGCTAGAAATGCTCAAATTGCGCAAATAAGCCTACTGTAAGAATTTTACAAACGTCTGACAAAACTGAAAAATTTAAATTTCCAATTTCAACCAAACATGCTAGAAATGCTCCAATTGAGCTAATTAGCTTATTGTGAGAATATTACAAACGTCTGACAAAACTGAAAAATGTAGATTTCCAATTTCATCCAAACATGCTAGAAATGCTCCAATTGAGCTAGTTAGCTTATTGTGAGAATATTACAAACGTCTGACAAAAGTGAAAAATGTAAATTTCCAATTTCAACCAAACATGCTAGAAATGCTCCAATTGAGCTAATTAGCTTATTGTGAGAATATTGCAATTGTCTGACAAAAGTGAAAAATGTAAATTTCCAATTTCAACCAAACATGCTAGAAATGCTCCAATTGAGCTAATTAGCTTATTGTGAAAATATTACAATTGTCGGACAAAAGTGAAAAATGTAAATTTCCAATTTCAACCAAACATGCTAGAAAAGCTCCAATTGAGCTAATTAGCTTATTGTGAGAATATTACAAACGTCTAACAAAATTGAAAAATGTAAATTTCCAATTTCAACCAAACATGCTAGAAATGCTCCAATTGAGCTAATTAGCTTATTGTGAGAATATTGCAATTGTCTAACAGAAGTGAAAAATGTAAATTTCCAATTTCAACCAAACGTGCTAAAAATGCTCCAATTGAGCTAATTAGCTTATTGTGAGAATATTACAAACGTCTGACAAAAGAGAAAAATGTAAATTTCCAATTTCAACCGAACATGCTAGAAATGCTCCAATTGAGCTAATTAGCTTATTGAGAGAATATTGCAATTGTTTGACAAAAGTGAAAAAAGTAAATTTCCAATTTCAACCAAACGTGCTAGAAATGCTCCAATTGAGCTAATTAGCTTATTGTGAGAATATTACAAACGTCTGACAAAAGTGAAAAATGTAAATTTCCAATTTCAACCAAACATGCTAGAAATGCTCCAATTGAGCTAATTAGCTTATTGTGAGAATATTGCAATTGTCTGACAAAAGTGAAAAATGTAAATTTCCAATTTCAACCAAACATGCTAGAAATGCTCAAATTGAGCTAATTAGCTTATTGTGAGAATATTGCAATTGTCTGACAGAAGTGAAAAATGTAAATTTGCAATTTCAACCAAACGTTCTAGAAATGCTCCAATTTAGCTAATTAGCTTATTGTGAGAATATTACAAACGTCTGACAACCCTGAAAAATGTAAATTTCCAATTTCAACCAAACATGCTAGAAATGCTCCAATTGAGCTAATTAGCTTATTGTGAGAATATTGCAATTGTCTGACAAAAGTGAAAAAAGAAATTTTCCAATTTCAACCAAACATGCTAGAAAAGCTCCAATTGAGCTAATTAGCTTATTGCGAGAATATTACAAACGTCTAACAAAATTGAAAAATGTAAATTTCCAATTTCAACCAAACATGCTAGAAATGCTCCAATTGAGCTAATTAGCTTATTGTGAGAATATTGCAATTGTCTAACAGAAGTGAAAAATGTAAATTTCCAATTTCAACCAAACGTGCTAAAAATGCTCCAATTGAGCTAATTAGCTTATTGTGAGAATATTACAAACGTCTGACAAAAGAGAAAAATGTAAATTTCCAATTTCAACCGAACATGCTAGAAATGCTCCAATTGAGCTAATTAGCTTATTGAGAGAATATTGCAATTGTTTGACAAAAGTGAAAAAAGTAAATTTCCAATTTCAACCAAACGTGCTAGAAATGCTCCAATTGAGCTAATTAGCTTATTGTGAGAATATTACAAACGTCTGACAAAAGTGAAAAATGTAAATTTCCAATTTCAACCAAACATGCTAGAAATGCTCCAATTGAGCTAATTAGCTTATTGTGAGAATATTGCAATTGTCTGACAAAAGTGTAAAATGTAAATTTCCAATTTCAACCAAACATGCTAGAAATGCTCAAATTGAGCTAATTAGCTTATTGTGAGAATATCGCAATTGTCTGACAGAAGTGAAAAATGTAAATTTGCAATTTCAACCAAACATGCTAGAAATGCTCCAATTTAGCTAATTAGCTTATTGCGAGAATATTACAAACGTCTGACAACCCTGAAAAATGCAAATTTCCAATTTCAACCAAACATGCTAGAAATGCTCCAATTGAGCTAATTAGCTTATTGTGAGAATATTGCAATTGTCTGACAAAAGTGAAAAAAGTAATTTTCCAATTTCAACCAAACATGCTAGAAATGCTCAAATTGCGCAAATAAGCCTGCTGTAAGAATTTTACAAACGTCTGACAAAAGTGAAAAATGTAAATTTCCAATTTCAACCAAACATGCTAGAAATGCTCAAATTGAGCTAATTAGCTTATTGTGAGAATATTGCAATTGTCTGACAGAAGTGAAAAATGTAAATTTGCAATTTCAACCAAACATGCTAGAAATGCTCCAATTTAGCTAATTAGCTTATTGTGAGAATATTACAAACGTCTGACAACACTGAAAAATGTAAATTTCCAATTTCAACCAAACATGCTAGAAATGCTCCAATTGAGCTAATTAGCTTATTGAGAGAATATTGCAATTGTTTGACAAAAGTGAAAAATGTAAATTTCCAATTTCAACCAAACGTGCTAGAAATGCCCCAATTGAGCTAATTAGCTTATTGTGAGAATATTACAAACGTCTGACAAAAGTGAAAAATGTAAATTTCCAATTTCAACCAAACATGCTAGAAATGCTCCAATTGAGCTAATTAGCTTATTGTGAGAATATTACAAACGTCTAACAAAATTGAAAAATGTAAATTTCCAATTTCAACCAAACATGCTAGAAATGCTCCAATTGAGCTAATTAGCTTATTGTGAGAATATTGCAATTGTCTAACAGAAGTGAAAAATGTAAATTTCCAATTTCAACCAAACGTGCTAAAAATGCTCCAATTGAGCTAATTAGCTTATTGTGAGAATATTACAAACGTCTGACAAAAGAGAAAAATGTAAATTTCCAATTTCAACCGAACATGCTAGAAATGCTCCAATTGAGCTAATTAGCTTATTGAGAGAATATTGCAATTGTTTGACAAAAGTGAAAAAAGTAAATTTCCAATTTCAACCAAACGTGCTAGAAATGCTCCAATTGAGCTAATTAGCTTATTGTGAGAATATTACAAACGTCTGACAAAAGTGAAAAATGTAAATTTCCAATTTCAACCAAACATGCTAGAAATGCTCCAATTGAGCTAATTAGCTTATTGTGAGAATATTGCAATTGTCTGACAAAAGTGAAAAATGTAAATTTCCAATTTCAACCAAACATGCTAGAAATGCTCAAATTGAGCTAATTAGCTTATTGTGAGAATATTGCAATTGTCTGACAGAAGTGAAAAATGTAAATTTGCAATTTCAACCAAACGTTCTAGAAATGCTCCAATTTAGCTAATTAGCTTATTGTGAGAATATTACAAACGTCTAACAACCCTGAAAAATGTAAATTTCCAATTTCAACCAAACATGCTAGAAATGCTCCAATTGAGCTAATTAGCTTATTGTGAGAATATTGCAATTGTCTGACAAAAGTGAAAAAAGAAATTTTCCAATTTCAACCAAACATGCTAGAAAAGCTCCAATTGAGCTAATTAGCTTATTGTGAGAATATTACAAACGTCTAACAAAATTGAAAAATGTAAATTTCCAATTTCAACCAAACATGCTAGAAATGCTCCAATTGAGCTAATTAGCTTATTGTGAGAATATTGCAATTGTCTAACAGAAGTGAAAAATGTAAATTTCCAATTTCAACCAAACGTGCTAAAAATGCTCCAATTGAGCTAATTAGCTTATTGTGAGAATATTACAAACGTCTGACAAAAGAGAAAAATGTAAATTTCCAATTTCAACCGAACATGTTAGAAATGCTCCAATTGAGCTAATTAGCTTATTGAGAGAATATTGCAATTGTTTGACAAAAGTGAAAAAAGTAAATTTCCAATTTCAACCAAACGTGCTAGAAATGCTCCAATTGAGCTAATTAGCTTATTGTGAGAATATTACAAACGTCTGACAAAAGTGAAAAATGTAAATTTCCAATTTCAACCAAACATGCTAGAAATGCTCCAATTGAGCTAATTAGCTTATTGTGAGAATATTGCAATTGTCTGACAAAAGTGAAAAATGTAAATTTCCAATTTCAACCAAACATGCTAGAAATGCTCAAATTGAGCTAATTAGCTTATTGTGAGAATATTGCAATTGTCTGACAGAAGTGAAAAATGTAAATTTGCAATTTCAACCAAACGTTCTAGAAATGCTCCAATTTAGCTAATTAGCTTATTGTGAGAATATTACAAACGTCTGACAACCCTGAAAAATGTAAATTTCCAATTTCAACCAAACATGCTAGAAATGCTCCAATTGAGCTAATTAGCTTATTGTGAGAATATTGCAATTGTCTGACAAAAGTGAAAAAAGAAATTTTCCAATTTCAACCAAACATGCTAGAAATGCTCAAATTGCGCAAATAAGCCTACTGTAAGAATTTTACAAACGTCTGACAAAACTGAAAAATGTAAATTTCCAATTTCAACCAAACATGCTAGAATTGCTCCAATTGAGTTAATTAGCTTACTGTGAGATTATTGCAATTGTCTGACAAAAGTGAAAAATGTAAATTTCCAATTTCAACCAAACATGCTAGAAATGCTCCAATTGAGCTAATTAGCTTATTGTGAGAATATTACAAACGTCTGACAACACTGAAAAATGTAAATTTCCAATTTCAACCGAAGATGCTAGAAATGCTCCAATTGAGCTAATTAGCTTATTGAGAGAATATTGCAATTGTTTGACAAAAGTGAAAAATGTAAATTTCCAATTTCAACCAAACATGCTAGAAATGCTCCAATTGAGCTAATTAGCTTATTGTGAGAATGTTGCAATTGTCTGACAAATGTGAAAAATGTAAATTTCCAATTTCAACCAAACATGCTAGAAATGCTCCAATTGAGCTAATTAGCTTATTGTGAGAATATTGCAATTGTCTGACAGAAGTGAAAAATGTAAATTTGCAATTTCAACCAAACATGCTAGAAATGCTCCAATTGAGCTGATTAGCTTATTGTGAGAATATTACAAACGTCTGACAAAAGTAAAAAATGTAAATTTCCAATTTCAACCAAACATGCTAGAAATGCTCCAATTGAGCTAATTAGCTTATTGAGAGAATATTGCAATTGTTTGACAAAAGTGAAAAATGTAAATTTCCAATTTCAACCAAACGTGCTAGAAATGCCCCAATTGAGCTAATTAGCTTATTGTGAGAATATTACAAACGTCTGACAAAAGTGAAAAGTGTAAATTTCCAATTTCAACCAAACATGCTAGAAATGCTCCAATTGAGCTAATTAGCTTATTGTGAGAATATTGCAATTGTCTGACAAAAGTGAAAAATGTAAATTTCCAATTTCAACCAAACATGCTAGAAATGCTCCAATTGAGCTAATTAGCTTATTGTGAGAATATTGCAATTGTCTGACAGAAGTGAAAAATTTAAATTTGCAATTTCAACCAAACATGCTAGAAATGCTCCAATTGAGCTAATTAGCTTATTGTGAGAATATTACAAACGTCTGACAAAAGAGAAAAATGTAAATTTCCAATTTCAACCAAACATGCTAGAAATGCTCAAATTGAGCTAATTAGCTTATTGTGAGAATATTGCAATTGTCTGACAGAAGTGAAAAATGTAAATTTGCAATTTCAACCAAACATGCTAGAAATGCTCCAATTTAGCTAATTAGCTTATTGCGAGAATATTACAAACGTCTGACAACACTGAAAAATGTAAATTTCCAATTTCAACCAAACATGCTAGAAATGCTCCAATTGAGCTAATTAGCTTATTGTGAGAATATTGCAATTGTCTGACAAAAGTGAAAAAAGTAATTTTCCAATTTCAACCAAACATGCTAGAAATGCTCAAATTGCGCAAATAAGCCTGCTGTAAGAATTTTACAAACGTCTGACAAAAGTGAAAAATGTAAATTTCCAATTTCAACCAAACATGCTAGAAATGCTCAAATTGAGCTAATTAGCTTATTGTGAGAATATTGCAATTGTCTGACAGAAGTGAAAAATGTAAATTTGCAATTTCAACCAAACATGCTAGAAATGCTCCAATTTAGCTAATTAGCTTATTGTGAGAATATTACAAACGTCTGACAACACTGAAAAATGTAAATTTCCAATTTCAACCAAACATGCTAGAAATGCTCCAATTGAGCTAATTAGCTTATTGAGAGAATATTGCAATTGTTTGACAAAAGTGAAAAATGTAAATTTCCAATTTCAACCAAACGTGCTAGAAATGCCCCAATTGAGCTAATTAGCTTATTGTGAGAATATTACAAACGTCTGACAAAAGTGAAAAATGTAAATTTCCAATTTCAACCAAACATGCTAGAAATGCTCCAATTGAGCTAATTAGCTTATTGAGAGAATATTGCAATTGTTTGACAAAAGTGAAAAATGTAAATTTCCAATTTCAACCAAACGTGCTAGAAATGCCCCAATTGAGCTAATTAGCTTATTGTGAGAATATTACAAACGTCTGACAAAAGTGAAAAATGTAAATTTCCAATTTCAACCAAACATGCTAGAAATGCTCCAATTGAGCTAATTAGCTTATTGTGAGAATATTGCAATTGTCTGACAAAAGTGAAAAATGTAAATTTCCAATTTCAACCAAACATGCTAGAAATGCTCCAATTGAGCTAATTAGCTTATTGTGAGAATATTGCAATTGTCTGACAGAAGTGAAAAATGTAAATTTGCAATTTCAACCAAACATGCTAGAAATGCTCCAATTGAGCTGATTAGCTTATTGTGAGAATATTACAAACGTCTGACAAAAGTGAAAAATGTAAATTTCCAATTTCAACCAAACATGCTAAAAATGCTCCAATTGAGCTAATTAGCTTATTGAGAGAATATTGCAATTGTTTGACAAAAGTGAAAAATGTAAATTTCCAATTTCAACCAAACGTGCTAGAAACGCCCCAATTTAGCTAATTAGCTTATTGCGAGAATATTACAAACGTCTGACAACACTGAAAAATGTAAATTTCCAATTTCAACCAAACATGCTAGAAATGCTCCAATTGAGCTAATTAGCTTATTGTGAGAATATTGCAATTGTCTGACAAAAGTGAAAAAAGTAATTTTCCAATTTCAACCAAACATGCTAGAAATGCTCAAATTGCGCAAATAAGCCTGCTGTAAGAATTTTACAAACGTCTGACAAAAGTGAAAAATGTAAATTTCCAATTTCAACCAAACATGCTAGAAATGCTCAAATTGAGCTAATTAGCTTATTGTGAGAATATTGCAATTGTCTGACAGAAGTGAAAAATGTAAATTTGCAATTTCAACCAAACATGCTAGAAATGCTCCAATTTAGCTAATTAGCTTATTGTGAGAATATTACAAACGTCTGACAACACTGAAAAATGTAAATTTCCAATTTCAACCAAACATGCTAGAAATGCTCCAATTGAGCTAATTAGCTTATTGAGAGAATATTGCAATTGTTTGACAAAAGTGAAAAATGTAAATTTCCAATTTCAACCAAACGTGCTAGAAATGCCCCAATTGAGCTAATTAGCTTATTGTGAGAATATTACAAACGTCTGACAAAAGTGAAAAATGTAAATTTCCAATTTCAACCAAACATGCTAGAAATGCTCCAATTGAGCTAATTAGCTTATTGTGAGAATATTGCAATTGTCTGACAAAAGTGAAAAATGTAAATTTCCAATTTCAACCAAACATGCTAGAAATGCTCCAATTGAGCTAATTAGCTTATTGTGAGAATATTGCAATTGTCTGACAGAAGTGAAAAATGTAAATTTGCAATTTCAACCAAACATGCTAGAAATGCTCCAATTGAGCTGATTAGCTTATTGTGAGAATATTACAAACGTCTGACAAAAGTGAAAAATGTAAATTTCCAATTTCAACCAAACATGCTAAAAATGCTCCAATTGAGCTAATTAGCTTATTGAGAGAATATTGCAATTGTTTGACAAAAGTGAAAAATGTAAATTTCCAATTTCAACCAAACGTGCTAGAAACGCCCCAATTGAGCTAATTAGCTTATTGTGAGAATATTACAAACGTCTGACAAAAGTGAAAAATGTAAATTTCCAATTTCAACCAAACATGCTAGAAATGCTCCAATTGAGCTAATTAGCTTATTGTGAGAATATTGCAATTGTCTGACAAAAGTGAAAAATGTAAATTTCCAATTTCAACCAAACATGCTAGAAATGCTCCAATTGAGCTAATTAGCTTATTGTGAGAATATTGCAATTGTCTGACAGAAGTGAAAAATGTAAATTTGCAATTTCAACCAAACATGCTAGAAATGCTCCAATTGAGCTAATTAGCTTATTGTGAGAATATTGCAATTGTCTGACAGAAGTGAAAAATGTAAATTTCCAATTTCAACCAAACATGCTAGAAATGCTCCAATTGAGCTAATTAGCTTATTGTGAGAATATTGCAATTGTCTGACAAAAGTGAAAAAAGTAAATTTCCAATTTCAACCAAACATGCTAGAAATGCTCAAATTGCGCAAATAAGCCTACTGTGAGAATTTTACAAACGTCTGACAAAAGTGAAAAATGTAAATTTCCAATTTCAACCAAACATGCTAGAAATGCTCCAATTGAGCTAATTAGCTTATTGTGAGAATATTACAAACGTCTGACAAAACTGAAAAAGGTAGATTTCCAATTTCAACCAAACATGCTAGAAATGCTCGAATTGAGCTAATTAGCTTATTGTGAGAATATTACAAACGTCTGACAACACTGAAAAATGTAAATTTCCAATTTCAACCAAACATGCTAGAAATGCTCCAACTGAGCTAATTAGCTTATTGTGAGAATATTACAAACGTCCGACAAAACTGAAAAATGTAAATTTGCAATTTCAACCAAACATGCTAGAAATGCTCCAATTGAGCTAATTAGCTTATTGAGAAAATATTGCAATTGTCTGACAAAAGTGAAAAATGTAAATTTCCAATTTCAACCAAACGTGCTAGAAATGCTCCAAATGAGCTAATTAGCTTATTGTGAGAATATTACAAACGTCTGACAAAAGTGAAAAATGTAAATTTCCAATTTCAACCAAACGTGCTAGAAATGCTCCAATTGAGCTAATTAGCTTATTGTGAGAATATTACAAACGTCTGACAAAAGTGAAAAATGTAAATTTCCAATTTTAACCAAACATGCTAGAAATGCTCCAATTGAGCTAATTAGCTTATTGTGAGAATATTGCAATTGTCTGACAAAAGTGAAAAATGTAAATTTCCAATTTCAACCAAACATGCTAGAAATGCTCAAATTGAGCTAATTAGCTTATTGTGAGAATATTGCAATTGTCTGACAGAAGTGAAAAATGTAAATTTGCAATTTCAACCAAACATGCTAGAAATGCTCCAATTTAGCTAATTAGCTTATTGTGAGAATATTACAAACGTCTGACAACACTGAAAAATGTAAATTTCCAATTTCAACCAAACATGCTAGAAATGCTCCAATTGAGCTAATTAGCTTATTGTGAGAATATTGCAATTGTCTGACAAAAGTGAAAAAAGTAATTTTCCAATTTCAACCAAACATGCTAGAAATGCTCAAATTGCGCAAATGAGCCTACTGTAAGAATTTTACAAACGTCTGACAAAACTGAAAAATGTAAATTTCCAATTTCAACCAAACATGCTAAAAATGCTCCAATTGAGCTAATTAGCTTATTGTGAGAATATTACAAACGTCTGACAAAAGTGAAAAATGTAAATTTCCAATTTCAACCGAACATGCTAGAAATGCTCCAATTGAGCTAATTAGCTTATTGAGAGAATATTGCAATTGTTTGACAAAAGTGAAAAATGTAAATTTCCAATTTCAACCAAACATGCTAGAAATGCTCCAATTGAGCTAATTAGCTTATTGTGAGAATATTGCAATTGTCTGACAAAAGTGAAAAATGTAAATTTCCAATTTCAACCAAACGTGCTAGAAATGCTCCAATTGAGCTAATTAGCTTATTGTGAGAATATTACAAACGTCTGACAAAAGTGAAAAATGTAAATTTCCAATTTCAACCGAACATGCTAGAAATGCTCCAATTGAGCTAATTAGCTTATTGTGAGAATATTGCAATTGTCTGACAAAAGTGAAAAATGTAAATTTCCAATTTCAACCAAACATGCTAGAATTGCTCCAATTGAGTTAATTAGCTTACTGTGAGATTATTGCAATTGTCTGACAAAAGTGAAAAATGTAAATTTCCAATTTTAACCAAACATGCTAGAAATGCTCCAATTGAGCTAATTAGCTTATTGTGAGAATATTACAAACGTCTGACAACACTGAAAAATGTAAATTTCCAATTTCAACCGAAGATGCTAGAAATGCTCCAATTGAGCTAATTAGCTTATTGAGAGAATATTGCAATTGTTTGACAAAAGTGAAAAATGTAAATTTCCAATTTCAACCAAACGTGCTAGAAATGCCCCAATTGAGCTAATTAGCTTATTGTGAGAATATTACAAACGTCTGACAAAAGTGAAAAATGTAAATTTCCAATTTCAACCAAACATGCTAGAAATGCTCCAATTGAGCTAATTAGCTTATTGTGAGAATATTGCAATTGTCTGACAAAAGTGAAGAATGTAAATTTCCAATTTCAACCAAACATGCTTGAAATGCTCCAATTGAGCTAATTAGCTTATTGTGAGAATATTGCAATTGTCTGACAGAAGTGAAAAATGTAAATTTGCAATTTCAACCAAACATGCTAGAAATGCTCCAATTTAGCTAATTAGCTTATTGTGAGAATATTACAAACGTCTGACAACACTGAAAAATGTAAATTTCCAATTTCAACCAAACATGCTAGAAATGCTCCAGTTGAGCTAATTAGCTTATTGTGAGAATATTGCAATTGTCTGACAAAACTGAAAAAAGTAAATTTCCAATTTCAACCAAACATGCTAGAAATGCTCAAATTGCGCAAATAAGCCTACTGTAAGAATTTTACAAACGTCTGACAAAACTGAAAAATGTAAATTTCCAATTTCAACCAAACATGCTAGAAATGCTCCAATTGAGCTAATTAGCTTATTGTGAGAATATTACAAACGTCTGACAAAACTGAAAAATGTAGATTTCCAATTTCATCCAAACATGCTAGAAATGCTCCAATTGAGCTAATTAGCTTATTGTGAGAATATTACAAACGTCTGACAACACTGAAAAATGTAAATTTCCAATTTCAACCAAACGTGCTAGAAATGCCCCAATTGAGCTAATTAGCTTATTGTGAGAATATTACAAACGTCTGACAAAAGTGAAAAATGTAAATTTCCAATTTCAACCAAACATGCTAGAAATGCTCCAATTGAGCTAATTAGCTTATTGTGAGAATATTGCAATTGTCTGACAAAAGTGAAAAATGTAAATTTCCAATTTCAACCAAACATGCTAGAAATGCTCCAATTGAGCTAATTAGCTTATTGTGAAAACATTACAATTGTCGGACAAAAGTGAAAAATGTAAATTTCCAATTTCAACCAAACATGCTAGAAAAGCTCCAATTGAGCTAATTAGCTTATTGTGAGAATATTACAAACGTCTAACAAAATTGAAAAATGTAAATTTCCAATTTCAACCAAACATGCTAGAAATGCTCCAATTGAGCTAATTAGCTTATTGTGAGAATATTGCAATTGTCTAACAGAAGTGAAAAATGTAAATTTCCAAATTCAACCAAACGTGCTAAAAATGCTCCAATTGAGCTAATTAGCTTATTGTGAGAATATTACAAACGTCTGACAAAAGTGAAAAATGTAAATTTCCAATTTCAACCGAACATGCTAGAAATGCTCCAATTGAGCTAATTAGCTTATTGAGAGAATATTGCAATTGTTTGACAAAAGTGAAAAAAGTAAATTTCCAATTTCAACCAAACGTGCTAGAAATGCTCCAATTGAGCTAATTAGCTTATTGTGAGAATATTACAAACGTCTGACAAAAGTGAAAAATGTAAATTTCCAATTTCAACCAAACATGCTAGAAATGCTCCAATTGAGCTAATTAGCTTATTGTGAGAATATTGCAATTGTCTGACAAAAGTGAAGAATGTAAATTTCCAATTTCAACCAAACATGCTAGAAATGCTCAAATTGAGCTAATTAGCTTATTGTGAGAATATTGCAATTGTCTGACAGAAGTGAAAAATGTAAATTTGCAATTTCAACCAAACGTTCTAGAAATGCTCCAATTTAGCTAATTAGCTTATTGTGAGAATATTACAAACGTCTGACAACACTGAAAAATGTAAATTTCCAATTTCAACCAAACATGCTAGAAATGCTCCAATTGAGCTAATTAGCTTATTGTGAGAATATTGCAATTGTCTGACAAAAGTGAAAAAAGAAATTTTCCAATTTCAACCAAACATGCTAGAAATGCTCAAATTGCGCAAAAAAGCCTACTGTAAGAATTTTACAAACGTCTGACAAAACTGAAAAATGTAAATTTCCAATTTCAACCAAACTTGCTAGAATTGCTCCAATTGAGTTAATTAGCTTACTGTGAGATTATTGCAATTGTCTGACAAAAGTGAAAAATGTAAATTTCCAATTTCAACCAAACATGCTAGAAATGCTCCAATTGAGCTAATTAGCTTATTGTGAGAATATTACAAACGTCTGACAACACTGAAAAATGTAAATTTCCAATTTCAACCGAAGATGCTAGAAATGCTTCAATTGAGCTAATTAGCTTATTGAGAGAATATTGCAATTGTTTGACAAAAGTGAAAAATGTAAATTTCCAATTTCAACCAAACATGCTAGAAATGCTCCAATTGAGCTAATTAGCTTATTGTGAGAATATTGCAATTGTCTGACAAAAGTGAAAAATGTAAATTTCCAATTTCAACCAAACATGCTAAAAATGCTCCAATTGAGCTAATTAGCTTATTGTGAGAATATTGCAGTTGTCTGACAGAAGTGAAAAATGTAAATTTGCAATTTCAACCAAACATGCTAGAAATGCTCCAATTGAGCTGATTAGCTTATTGTGAGAATATTACAAACGTCTGACAAAAGTGAAAAATGTAAATTTCCAATTTCAACCAAACATGCTAGAAATGCTCCAATTGAGCTAATTAGCTTATTGAGAGAATATTGCAATTGTTTGACAAAAGTGAAAAATGTAAATTTCCAATTTCAACCAAACGTGCTAGAAATGCCCCAATTGAGCTAATTAGCTTATTGTGAGAATATTACAAACGTCTGACAAAAGTGAAAAATGTAAATTTCCAATTTCAACCAAACATGCTAGAAATGCTCCAATTGAGCTAATTAGCTTATTGTGAGAATATTGCAATTGTCTGACAAAAGTGAAAAATGTAAATTTCCAATTTCAACCAAACATGCTAGAAATGCTCCAATTGAGCTAATTAGCTTATTGTGAGAATATTGCAATTGTCTGACAGAAGTGAAAAATGTAAATTTGCAATTTCAACCAAACATGCTAGAAATGCTCCAATTGAGCTAATTAGCTTATTGTGAGAATATTACAAACGTCTGACAAAAGTGAAAAATGTAAATTTTCAATTTCAACCAAACATGCTAGAAATGCTCAAATTGAGCTAATTAGCTTATTGTGAGAATATTGCAATTGTCTGACAGAAGTGAAAAATGTAAATTTGCAATTTCAACCAAACATGCTAGAAATGCTCCAATTTAGCTAATTAGCTTATTGTCAAAATATTACAAACGTCTGACAACACTGAAAAATGTAAATTTCCAATTTCAACCAAACATGCTAGAAATGCTCCAATTGAGCTAATTAGCTTATTGTGAGAATATTGCAATTGTCTGACAAAAGTGAAAAAAGTAATTTTCCAATTTCAACCAAACATGCTAGAAATGCTCCAATTGCGCAAATAAGCCTGCTGTAAGAATTTTACAAACGTCTGACAAAAGTGAAAAATGTAAATTTCCAATTTCAACCAAACAAGCTAGAAATGCTCAAATTGAGCTAATTAGCTTATTGTGAGAATATTGCAATTGTCTGACAGAAGTGAAAAATGTAAATTTGCAATTTCAACCAAACATGCTAGAAATGCTCCAATTTAGCTAATTAGCTTATTGTGAGAATATTACAAACGTCTGACAACACTGAAAAATGTAAATTTCCAATTTCAACCAAACATGCTAGAAATGCTCCAATTGAGCTAATTAGCTTATTGTGAGAATATTGCAATTGTCTGACAAAAGTGAAAAAAGTAATTTTCCAATTTCAACCAAACATGCTAGAAATGCTCAAATTGCGCAAATAAGCCTGCTGTAAGAATTTTAGAAACGTCTGACAAAAGTGAATAATGTAAATTTCCAATTTCAACCAAACATGCTAAAAATGCTCCAATTGAGCTAATTAGCTTATTGTGAGAATATTACAAACGTCTGACAACACTGAAAAATGTAAATTTCTAATTTCAACCAAACATGCTAGAAATGCTCCAAATGAGCTAATTAGCTTATTGAGAGAATATTGCAATTGTCTGACAAAAGTGAAAAATGTAAATTTCCAATTTCAACTAAACGTGCTAGAAATGCTCCAATTGAGCTAATTAGCTTACTGTGAGATTATTGCAATTGTCTGACAAAAGTGAAAATTGTAAATTTCCAATTTCAACCAAACATGCTAGAAATGCTCCAATTGAGCTAATTAGCTTATTGTGAGAATATTACAAACGTCTGACAACACTGAAAAATGTAAATTTCCAATTTCAACCAAACATGCTAGAAATGCTCCAACTGAGCTAATTAGCTTATTGTGAGAATATTACAAACTTCCGACAAAACTGAAAAATGTAAATTTGCAATTTCAACCAAACATGCTAGAAATGCTCCAATTGAGCTAATTAGCTTATTGTGAGAATATTACAAACGTCTGACAAAAGTGAAAAATGTAAATTTCCAATTTCAACCAAACATGCTAGAAATGCTCCAATTGAGCTAATTAGCTTATTGTGAGAATATTGCAATTGTCTGACAAAAGTGAAAAATGTAAATTTCCAATTTCAACCAAACGTGCTAGAAATGCTCCCATTGAGCTGATTAGCTTATTGTGAGAATATTACAAACGTCTGACAAAAGTGAAAAATGTAAATTTCCAATTTCAACCAAACATGCTAGAAATGCTCCAATTGAGCTAATTAGCTTATTGAGAGAATATTGCAATTGTTTGACAAAAGTGAAAAATGTAAATTTCCAATTTCAACCTAACGTGCTAGAAATTCCCCAATTGAGCTAATTAGCTTATTGTGAGAATATTACAAACGTCTGACAAAAGTGAAAAATGTAAATTTCCAATTTCAACCAAACATGCTAGAAATGCTCCAATTGAGCTAATTAGCTTATTGTGAGAATATTGCAATTGTCTGACAAAAGTGAAAAATGTAAATTTCCAATTTCAACCAAACATGCTAGAAATGCTCCAATTGAGCTAATTAGCTTATTGTGAGAATATTGCAATTGTCTGACAGAAGTGAAAAATGTATATTTGCAATTTCAACCAAACATGCTAGAAATGTTCCAACTTAGCTAATTAGCTTATTGTGAGAATATTACAAACGTCTGACAACACTGAAAAATATAAATTTCCAATTTCAACCAAACATGCTAGAAATGCTCCAATTGAGCTAATTAGCTTATTGTGAGAATATTGCAATTGTCTGACAAAAGTGAAAAAAGTAAATTTCCAATTTCAACCAAACATGCTAGAAATGCTCAAATTGCGCAAATAAGCCTACTGTAAGAATTTTACAAACGTCTGACAAAAGTGAAAAATGTAAATTTCCAATTTCAACCAAACATGCTAGAAATGCTCCAATTGAGCTAATTAGCTTATTGTGAGAATATTACAAACGTCTGACAAAACTGAAAAAGGTAGATTTCCAATTTCAACCAAACATGCTAGAAATGCTCCAATTGAGCTAATTAGCTTATTGTGAGAATATTACAAACGTCTGACAACACTGAAAAATGTAAATTTCCAATTTCAACCAAACATGCTAGAAATGCTCCAACTGAGCTAATTAGCTTATTGTGAGAATATTACAAACGTCTGACAAAAGTGAAAAATGTAAATTTGCAATTTCAACCAAACATGCTAGAAATGCTCCAATTGAGCTAATTAGCTTATTGAGAAAATATTGCAATTGTCTGACAAAAGTGAAAAATGTAAATTTCCAATTTCAACCAAACGTGCTAGAAATGCTCCAAATGAGCTAATTAGCTTATTGTGAGAATATTACAAACGTCTGACAACACTGAAAAATGTAAATTTCCAATTTCAACCAAACATGCTAGAAATGCTCCAATTGAGCTAATTAGCTTATTGTGAGAATATTGCAATTGTCTGACAAAAGTGAAAAATGTAAATTTCCAAATTCAACCAAACATGCTAGAAATGCTCCAATTGAGCTAATTAGCTTATTGAGAGAATATTGCAATTGTTTGACAAAAGTGAAAAATGTAAATTTCCAATTTCAACCAAACGTGCTAGAAATGCCCCAATTGAGCTAATTAGCTTATTGTGAGAATATTACAAACGTCTGACAAAAGTGAAAAATGTAAATTTCCAATTTCAACCAAACATGCTAGAAATGCTCCAATTGAGCTAATTAGCTTATTGTGAGAATATTGCAATTGTCTGACAAAAGTGAAAAATGTAAATTTCCAATTTCAACCAAACATGCTAGAAATGCTCCAATTGAGCTAATTAGCTTATTGTGAGAATATTGCAATTGTCTGACAAAAGTGAAAAATGTAAATTTCCAATTTCAACCAAACATGCTAGAAATGCTCCAATTGAGCTAATTAGCTTATTGTGAGAATATTGCAATTGTCTGACAAAAGTGAAGAATGTAAATTTCCAATTTCAACCAAACATGCTAGAAATGCTCAAATTGAGCTAATTAGCTTATTGTGAGAATATTGCAATTGTCTGACAGAAGTGAAAAATGTAAATTTGCAATTTCAACCAAACGTTCTAGAAATGCTCCAATTTAGCTAATTAGCTTATTGTGAGAATATTACAAACGTCTGACAACACTGAAAAATGTAAATTTCCAATTTCAACCAAACATGCTAGAAATGCTCCAATTGAGCTAATTAGCTTATTGTGAGAATATTGCAATTGTCTGACAAAAGTGAAAAAAGAAATTTTCCAATTTCAACCAAACATGCTAGAAATGCTCAAATTGCGCAAAAAAGCCTACTGTAAGAATTTTACAAACGTCTGACAAAACTGAAAAATGTAAATTTCCAATTTCAACCAAACATGCTAGAATTGCTCCAATTGAGTTAATTAGCTTACTGTGAGATTATTGCAATTGTCTGACAAAAGTGAAAAATGTAAATTTCCAATTTCAACCAAACATGCTAGAAATGCTCCAATTGAGCTAATTAGCTTATTGTGAGAATATTACAAACGTCTGACAACACTGAAAAATGTAAATTTCCAATTTCAACCGAAGATGCTAGAAATGCTCCAATTGAGCTAATTAGCTTATTGAGAGAATATTTCAATTGTTTGACAAAAGTGAAAAATGTAAATTTCCAATTTCAACCAAACATGCTAGAAATGCTCCAATTGAGCTAATTAGCTTATTGTGAGAATATTGCAATTGTCTGACAAAAGTGAAAAATGTAAATTTCCAATTTCAACCAAACATGCTAAAAATGCTCCAATTGAGCTAATTAGCTTATTGTGAGAATATTGCAATTGTCTGACAGAAGTGAAAAATGTAAATTTGCAATTTCAACCAAACATGCTAGAAATGCTCCAATTGAGCTGATTAGCTTATTGTGAGAATATTACAAACGTCTGACAAAAGTGAAAAATGTAAATTTCCAATTTCAACCAAACATGCTAGAAATGCTCCAATTGAGCTAATTAGCTTATTGAGAGAATATTGCAATTGTTTGACAAAAGTGAAAAATGTAAATTTCCAATTTCAACCAAACGTGCTAGAAATGCCCCAATTGAGCTAATTAGCTTATTGTGAGAATATTACAAACGTCTGACAAAAGTGAAAAATGTAAATTTCCAATTTCAACCAAACATGCTAGAAATGCTCCAATTGAGCTAATTAGCTTATTGTGAGAATATTGCAATTGTCTGACAAAAGTGAAAAATGTAAATTTCCAATTTCAACCAAACATGCTAGAAATGCTCCAATTGAGCTAATTAGCTTATTGTGAGAATATTGCAATTGTCTGACAGAAGTGAAAAATGTAAATTTGCAATTTCAACCAAACATGCTAGAAATGCTCCAATTGAGCTAATTAGCTTATTGTGAGAATATTACAAACGTCTGACAAAAGTGAAAAATGTAAATTTCCAATTTCAACCAAACATGCTAGAAATGCTCAAATTGAGCTAATTAGCTTATTGTGAGAATATTGCAATTGTCTGACAGAAGTGAAAAATGTAAATTTGCAATTTCAACCAAACATGCTAGAAATGCTCCAATTTAGCTAATTAGCTTATTGTCAGAATATTACAAACGTCTGACAACACTGAAAAATGTAAATTTCCAATTTCAACCAAACATGCTAGAAATGCTCCAATTGAGCTAATTAGCTTATTGTGAGAATATTGCAATTGTCTGACAAAAGTGAAAAAAGTAATTTTCCAATTTCAACCAAACATGCTAGAAATGCTCCAATTGCGCAAATAAGCCTGCTGTAAGAATTTTACAAACGTCTGACAAAAGTGAAAAATGTAAATTTCCAATTTCAACCAAACATGCTAGAAATGCTCAAATTGAGCTAATTAGCTTATTGTGAGAATATTGCAATTGTCTGACAGAAGTGAAAAATGTAAATTTGCAATTTCAACCAAACATGCTAGAAATGCTCCAATTTAGCTAATTAGCTTATTGTGAGAATATTACAAACGTCTGACAACACTGAAAAATGTAAATTTCCAATTTCAACCAAACATGCTAGAAATGCTCCAATTGAGCTAATTAGCTTATTGTGAGAATATTGCAATTGTGTGACAAAAGTGAAAAAAGTAATTTTCCAATTTCAACCAAACATGCTAGAAATGCTCAAATTGCGCAAATAAGCCTGCTGTAAGAATTTTAGAAACGTCTGACAAAAGTGAAAAATGTAAATTTCCAATTTCAACCAAACATGCTAAAAATGCTCCAATTGAGCTAATTAGCTTATTGTGAGAATATTACAAACGTCTGACAACACTGAAAAATGTAAATTTCTAATTTCAACCAAACATGCTAGAAATGCTCCAAATGAGCTAATTAGCTTATTGAGAGAATATTGCAATTGTCTGACAAAAGTGAAAAATGTAAATTTCCAATTTCAACTAAACGTGCTAGAAATGCTCCAATTGAGCTAATTAGCTTACTGTGAGATTATTGCAATTGTCTGACAAAAGTGAAAATTGTAAATTTCCAATTTCAACCAAACATGCTAGAAATGCTCCAATTGAGCTAATTAGCTTATTGTGAGAATATTACAAACGTCTGACAACACTGAAAAATGTAAATTTCCAATTTCAACCAAACATGCTAGAAATGCTCCAACTGAGCTAATTAGCTTATTGTGAGAATATTACAAACTTCCGACAAAACTGAAAAATGTAAATTTGCAATTTCAACCAAACATGCTAGAAATGCTCCAATTGAGCTAATTAGCTTATTGAGAAAATATTGCAATTGTCTGACAAAAGTGAAAAATGTAAATTTCCAATTTCAACCAAACATGCTAGAAATGCTCCAATTGAGCTAATTAGCTTATTGTGAGAATATTGCAATTGTCTGACAAAAGTGAAAAATGTAAATTTCCAATTTCAACCAAACATGCTAGAAATGCTCCAATTGAGCTAATTAGCTTATTGTGAGAATATTGCAATTGTCTGACAAAAGTGAAGAATGTAAATTTCCAATTTCAACCAAACATGCTAGAAATGCTCAAATTGAGCTAATTAGCTTATTGTGAGAATATTGCAATTGTCTGACAGAAGTGAAAAATGTAAATTTGCAATTTCAACCAAACGTTCTAGAAATGCTCCAATTTAGCTAATTAGCTTATTGTGAGAATATTACAAACGTCTGACAACACTGAAAAATGTAAATTTCCAATTTCAACCAAACATGCTAGAAATGCTCCAATTGAGCTAATTAGCTTATTGTGAGAATATTGCAATTGTCTGACAAAAGTGAAAAAAGAAATTTTCCAATTTCAACCAAACATGCTAGAAATGCTCAAATTGCGCAAAAAAGCCTACTGTAAGAATTTTACAAACGTCTGACAAAACTGAAAAATGTAAATTTCCAATTTCAACCAAACATGCTAGAATTGCTCCAATTGAGTTAATTAGCTTACTGTGAGATTATTGCAATTGTCTGACAAAAGTGAAAAATGTAAATTTCCAATTTCAACCAAACATGCTAGAAATGCTCCAATTGAGCTAATTAGCTTATTGTGAGAATATTACAAACGTCTGACAACACTGAAAAATGTAAATTTCCAATTTCAACCGAAGATGCTAGAAATGCTCCAATTGAGCTAATTAGCTTATTGAGAGAATATTGCAATTGTTTGACAAAAGTGAAAAATGTAAATTTCCAATTTCAACCAAACATGCTAGAAATGCTCCAATTGAGCTAATTAGCTTATTGTGAGAATATTGCAATTGTCTGACAAAAGTGAAAAATGTAAATTTCCAATTTCAACCAAACATGCTAAAAATGCTCCAATTGAGCTAATTAGCTTATTGTGAGAATATTGCAATTGTCTGACAGAAGTGAAAAATGTAAATTTGCAATTTCAACCAAACATGCTAGAAATGCTCCAATTGAGCTGATTAGCTTATTGTGAGAATATTACAAACGTCTGACAAAAGTGAAAAATGTAAATTTCCAATTTCAACCAAACATGCTAGAAATGCTCCAATTGAGCTAATTAGCTTATTTAGAGAATATTGCAATTGTTTGACAAAAGTGAAAAATGTAAATTTCCAATTTCAACCAAACGTGCTAGAAATGCCCCAATTGAGCTAATTAGCTTATTGTGAGAATATTACAAACGTCTGACAAAAGTGAAAAATGTAAATTTCCAATTTCAACCAAACATGCTAGAAATGCTCCAATTGAGCTAATTAGCTTATTGTGAGAATATTGCAATTGTCTGACAAAAGTGAAAAATGTAAATTTCCAATTTCAACCAAACATGCTAGAAATGCTCCAATTGAGCTAATTAGCTTATTGTGAGAATATTGCAATTGTCTGACAGAAGTGAAAAATGTAAATTTGCAATTTCAACCAAACATGCTAGAAATGCTCCAATTGAGCTAATTAGCTTATTGTGAGAATATTACAAACGTCTGACAAAAGTGAAAAATGTAAATTTCCAATTTCAACCAAACATGCTAGAAATGCTCAAATTGAGCTGATTAGCTTATTGTGAGAATATTACAAACGTCTGACAAAAGTGAAAAATGTAAATTTCCAATTTCAACCAAACATGCTAGAAATGCTCCAATTGAGCTAATTAGCTTATTGAGAGAATATTGCAATTGTTTGACAAAAGTGAAAAATGTAAATTTCCAATTTCAACCAAACGTGCTAGAAATGCCCCAATTGAGCTAATTAGCTTATTGTGAGAATATTACAAACGTCTGACAAAAGTGAAAAATGTAAATTTCCAATTTCAACCAAACATGCTAGAAATGCTCCAATTGAGCTAATTAGCTTATTGTGAGAATATTGCAATTGTCTGACAAAAGTGAAAAATGTAAATTTCCAATTTCAACCAAACATGCTAGAAATGCTCCAATTGAGCTAATTAGCTTATTGTGAGAATATTGCAATTGTCTGACAGAAGTGAAAAATGTAAATTTGCAATTTCAACCAAACATGCTAGAAATGCTCCAATTGAGCTAATTAGCTTATTGTGAGAATATTACAAACGTCTGACAAAAGTGAAAAATGTAAATTTCCAATTTCAACCAAACATGCTAGAAATGCTCAAATTGAGCTAATTAGCTTATTGTGAGAATATTGCAATTGTCTGACAGAAGTGAAAAATGTAAATTTGCAATTTCAACCAAACATGCTAGAAATGCTCCAATTTAGCTAATTAGCTTATTGTCAGAATATTACAAACGTCTGACAACACTGAAAAATGTAAATTTCCAATTTCAACCAAACATGCTAGAAATGCTCCAATTGAGCTAATTAGCTTATTGTGAGAATATTGCAATTGTCTGACAAAAGTGAAAAAAGTAATTTTCCAATTTCAACCAAACATGCTAGAAATGCTCCAATTGCGCAAATAAGCCTGCTGTAAGAATTTTACAAACGTCTGACAAAAGTGAAAAATGTAAATTTCCAATTTCAACCAAACATGCTAGAAATGCTCAAATTGAGCTAATTAGCTTATTGTGAGAATATTGCAATTGTCTGACAGAAGTGAAAAATGTAAATTTGCAATTTCAACCAAACATGCTAGAAATGCTCCAATTTAGCTAATTAGCTTATTGTGAGAATATTACAAACGTCTGACAACACTGAAAAATGTAAATTTCCAATTTCAACCAAACATGCTAGAAATGCTCCAATTGAGCTAATTAGCTTATTGTGAGAATATTGCAATTGTGTGACAAAAGTGAAAAAAGTAATTTTCCAATTTCAACCAAACATGCTAGAAATGCTCAAATTGCGCAAATAAGCCTGCTGTAAGAATTTTAGAAACGTCTGACAAAAGTGAAAAATGTAAATTTCCAATTTCAACCAAACATGCTAAAAATGCTCCAATTGAGCTAATTAGCTTATTGTGAGAATATTACAAACGTCTGACAACACTGAAAAATGTAAATTTCTAATTTCAACCAAACATGCTAGAAATGCTCCAAATGAGCTAATTAGCTTATTGAGAGAATATTGCAATTGTCTGACAAAAGTGAAAAATGTAAATTTCCAATTTCAACTAAACGTGCTAGAAATGCTCCAATTGAGCTAATTAGCTTACTGTGAGATTATTGCAATTGTCTGACAAAAGTGAAAATTGTAAATTTCCAATTTCAACCAAACATGCTAGAAATGCTCCAATTGAGCTAATTAGCTTATTGTGAGAATATTACAAACGTCTGACAACACTGAAAAATGTAAATTTCCAATTTCAACCAAACATGCTAGAAATGCTCCAACTGAGCTAATTAGCTTATTGTGAGAATATTACAAACTTCCGACAAAACTGAAAAATGTAAATTTGCAATTTCAACCAAACATGCTAGAAATGCTCCAATTGAGCTAATTAGCTTATTGAGAAAATATTGCAATTGTCTGACAAAAGTGAAAAATGTAAATTTCCAATTTCAACCAAACATGCTAGAAATGCTCCAATTGAGCTAATTAGCTTATTGTGAGAATATTGCAATTGTCTGACAAAAGTGAAAAATGTAAATTTCCAATTTCAACCAAACATGCTAGAAATGCTCCAATTGAGCTAATTAGCTTATTGTGAGAATATTGCAATTGTCTGACAAAAGTGAAGAATGTAAATTTCCAATTTCAACCAAACATGCTAGAAATGCTCAAATTGAGCTAATTAGCTTATTGTGAGAATATTGCAATTGTCTGACAGAAGTGAAAAATGTAAATTTGCAATTTCAACCAAACGTTCTAGAAATGCTCCAATTTAGCTAATTAGCTTATTGTGAGAATATTACAAACGTCTGACAACACTGAAAAATGTAAATTTCCAATTTCAACCAAACATGCTAGAAATGCTCCAATTGAGCTAATTAGCTTATTGTGAGAATATTGCAATTGTCTGACAAAAGTGAAAAAAGAAATTTTCCAATTTCAACCAAACATGCTAGAAATGCTCAAATTGCGCAAAAAAGCCTACTGTAAGAATTTTACAAACGTCTGACAAAACTGAAAAATGTAAATTTCCAATTTCAACCAAACATGCTAGAATTGCTCCAATTGAGTTAATTAGCTTACTGTGAGATTATTGCAATTGTCTGACAAAAGTGAAAAATGTAAATTTCCAATTTCAACCAAACATGCTAGAAATGCTCCAATTGAGCTAATTAGCTTATTGTGAGAATATTACAAACGTCTGACAACACTGAAAAATGTAAATTTCCAATTTCAACCGAAGATGCTAGAAATGCTCCAATTGAGCTAATTAGCTTATTGAGAGAATATTGCAATTGTTTGACAAAAGTGAAAAATGTAAATTTCCAATTTCAACCAAACATGCTAGAAATGCTCCAATTGAGCTAATTAGCTTATTGTGAGAATATTGCAATTGTCTGACAAAAGTGAAAAATGTAAATTTCCAATTTCAACCAAACATGCTAAAAATGCTCCAATTGAGCTAATTAGCTTATTGTGAGAATATTGCAATTGTCTGACAGAAGTGAAAAATGTAAATTTGCAATTTCAACCAAACATGCTAGAAATGCTCCAATTGAGCTGATTAGCTTATTGTGAGAATATTACAAACGTCTGACAAAAGTGAAAAATGTAAATTTCCAATTTCAACCAAACATGCTAGAAATGCTCCAATTGAGCTAATTAGCTTATTGAGAGAATATTGCAATTGTTTGACAAAAGTGAAAAATGTAAATTTCCAATTTCAACCAAACGTGCTAGAAATGCCCCAATTGAGCTAATTAGCTTATTGTGAGAATATTACAAACGTCTGACAAAAGTGAAAAATGTAAATTTCCAATTTCAACCAAACATGCTAGAAATGCTCCAATTGAGCTAATTAGCTTATTGTGAGAATATTGCAATTGTCTGACAAAAGTGAAAAATGTAAAATTCCAATTTCAACCAAACATGCTAGAAATGCTCCAATTGAGCTAATTAGCTTATTGTGAGAATATTGCAATTGTCTGACAGAAGTGAAAAATGTAAATTTGCAATTTCAACCAAACATGCTAGAAATGCTCCAATTGAGCTAATTAGCTTATTGTGAGAATATTACAAACGTCTGACAAAAGTGAAAAATGTAAATTTCCAATTTCAACCAAACATGCTAGAAATGCTCAAATTGAGCTAATTAGCTTATTGTGAGAATATTGCAATTGTCTGACAGAAGTGAAAAATGTAAATTTGCAATTTCAACCAAACATGCTAGAAATGCTCCAATTTAGCTAATTAGCTTATTGTCAGAATATTACAAACGTCTGACAACACTGAAAAATGTAAATTTCCAATTTCAACCAAACATGCTAGAAATGCTCCAATTGAGCTAATTAGCTTATTGTGAGAATATTGCAATTGTCTGACAAAAGTGAAAAAAGTAATTTTCCAATTTCAACCAAACATGCTAGAAATGCTCCAATTGCGCAAATAAGCCTGCTGTAAGAATTTTACAAACGTCTGACAAAAGTGAAAAATGTAAATTTCCAATTTCAACCAAACATGCTAGAAATGCTCAAATTGAGCTAATTAGCTTATTGTGAGAATATTGCAATTGTCTGACAGAAGTGAAAAATGTAAATTTGCAATTTCAACCAAACATGCTAGAAATGCTCCAATTTAGCTAATTAGCTTATTGTGAGAATATTACAAACGTCTGACAACACTGAAAAATGTAAATTTCCAATTTCAACCAAACATGCTAGAAATGCTCCAATTGAGCTAATTAGCTTATTGTGAGAATATTGCAATTGTCTGACAAAAGTGAAAAAAGTAATTTTCCAATTTCAACCAAACATGCTAGAAATGCTCAAATTGCGCAAATAAGCCTGCTGTAAGAATTTTAGAAACGTCTGACAAAAGTGAAAAATGTAAATTTCCAATTTCAACCAAACATGCTAAAAATGCTCCAATTGAGCTAATTAGCTTATTGTGAGAATATTACAAACGTCTGACAACACTGAAAAATGTAAA
Organism: Watersipora subatra; assembly: GCF_963576615.1. Taxonomy (NCBI): domain Eukaryota; kingdom Metazoa; phylum Bryozoa; class Gymnolaemata; order Cheilostomatida; family Watersiporidae; genus Watersipora; species Watersipora subatra. The sequence continues at coordinate 60,790 of NW_027045352.1, read as the reverse complement.
TTTCTAATTTCAACCAAACATGCTAGAAATGCTCCAAATGAGCTAATTAGCTTATTGAGAGAATATTGCAATTGTCTGACAAAAGTGAAAAATGTAAATTTCCAATTTCAACTAAACGTGCTAGAAATGCTCCAATTGAGCTAATTAGCTTACTGTGAGATTATTGCAATTGTCTGACAAAAGTGAAAATTGTAAATTTCCAATTTCAACCAAACATGCTAGAAATGCTCCAATTGAGCTAATTAGCTTATTGTGAGAATATTACAAACGTCTGACAACACTGAAAAATGTAAATTTCCAATTTCAACCAAACATGCTAGAAATGCTCCAACTGAGCTAATTAGCTTATTGTGAGAATATTACAAACTTCCGACAAAACTGAAAAATGTAAATTTGCAATTTCAACCAAACATGCTAGAAATGCTCCAATTGAGCTAATTAGCTTATTGAGAAAATATTGCAATTGTCTGACAAAAGTGAAAAATGTAAATTTCCAATTTCAACCAAACGTGCTAGAAATGCTCAAAATGAGCTAATTAGCTTATTGTGAGAATATTACAAACGTCTGACAAAAGTGAAAAATGTAAATTTCCAATTTCAACCAAACGTGCTAGAAATGCTCCAATTGAGCTAATTAGCTTATTGTGAGAATATTACAAACGTCTGACAAAAGTGAAAAATGTAAATTTCCAATTTCAACCAAACATGCTAGAAATGCTCCAATTGAGCTAATTAGCTTATTGTGAGAATATTGCAATTGTCTGACAAAAGTGAAAAATGTAAATTTCCAATTTCAACCAAACATGCTAGAAATGCTCAAATTGAGCTAATTAGCTTATTGTGAGAATATTGCAATTGTCTGACAGAAGTGAAAAATTTAAATTTGCAATTTCAACAAAACATGCTAGAAATGCTCCAATTTAGCTAATTAGCTTATTGTGAGAATATTACAAACGTCTGACAACGCTGAAAAATGTAAATTTCCAATTTCAACCAAACATGCTAGAAATGCTCCAATTGAGCTAATTAGCTTATTGTGAGAATATTGCATTATCTGACAAAAGTGAAAAAAGTAATTTTCCAATTTCAACCAAACATGCTAGAAATGCTCAAATTGCGCAAATAAGCCTGCTGTAAGAATTTTACAAACGTCTGACAAAAGTGAAAAATGTAAATTTCCAATTTCAACCAAACATGCTAAAAATGCTCCAATTGAGCTAATTAGCTTATTGTGAGAATATTACAAACGTCTGACAACACTGAAAAATGTAAATTTCTAATTTCAACCAAACATGCTAGAAATGCTCCAAATGAGCTAATTAGCTTATTGAGAGAATATTGCAATTGTCTGACAAAAGTGAAAAATGTAAATTTCCAATTTCAACCAAACATGCTAGAAATGCTCCAATTGAGCTAATTAGCTTATTGTGAGAATATTACAAACATCTGACAAAACTGAAAAAGGTAGATTTCCAATTTCAACCAAACATGCTAGAAATGCTCGAATTGAGCTAATTAGCTTATTGTGAGAATATTACAAACGTCTGACAACACTGAAAAATGTAAATTTCCAATTTCAACCAAACATGCTAGAAATGCTCCAACTGAGCTAATTAGCTTATTGTGAGAATATTACAAACGTCCGACAAAACTGAAAAATGTAAATTTCTAATTTCAACCAAACATGCTAGAATTGCTCCAATTGAGCTAATTAGCTTACTGTGAGATTATTGCAATTGTCTGACAAAAGTGAAAATTGTAAATTTCCAATTTCAACCAAACATGCTAGAAATGCTCCAATTGAGCTAATTAGCTTATTGTGAGAATATTACAAACGTCTGACAACACTGAAAAATGTAAATTTCCAATTTCAACCAAACGTGCTAGAAATGCTCCCATTGAGCTGATTAGCTTATTGTGAGAATATTACAAACGTCTGACAAAAGTGAAAAATGTAAATTTCCAATTTCAACCAAACATGCTAGAAATGCTCCAATTGAGCTAATTAGCTTATTGAGAGAATATTGCAATTGTTTGACAAAAGTGAAAAATGTAAATTTCCAATTTCAACCTAACGTGCTAGAAATGCCCCAATTGAGCTAATTAGCTTATTGTGAGAATATTACAAACGTCTGACAAAAGTGAAAAATGTAAATTTCCAATTTCAACCAAACATGCTAGAAATGCTCCAATTGAGCTAATTAGCTTATTGTGAGAATATTGCAATTGTCTGACAAAAGTGAAAAATGTAAATTTCCAATTTCAACCAAACATGCTAGAAATGCTCCAATTGAGCTAATTAGCTTATTGTGAGAATATTGCAATTGTCTGACAGAAGTGAAAAATGTATATTTGCAATTTCAACCAAACATGCTAGAAATGTTCCAATTTAGCTAATTAGCTTATTGTGAGAATATTACAAACGTCTGACAACACTGAAAAATGTAAATTTCCAATTTCAACCAAACATGCTAGAAATGCTCCAATTGAGCTAATTAGCTTATTGTGAGAATATTGCAATTGTCTGACAAAAGTGAAAAAAGTAAATTTCCAATTTCAACCAAACATGCTAGAAATGCTCAAATTGCGCAAATAAGCCTACTGTAAGAATTTTACAAACGTCTGACAAAAGTGAAAAATGTAAATTTCCAATTTCAACCAAACATGCTAGAAATGCTCCAATTGAGCTAATTAGCTTATTGTGAGAATATTACAAACGTCTGACAAAACTGAAAAAGGTAGATTTCCAATTTCAACCAAACATGCTAGAAATGCTCGAATTGAGCTAATTAGCTTATTGTGAGAATATTACAAACGTCTGACAACACTGAAAAATGTAAATTTCCAATTTCAACCAAACATGCTAGAAATGCTCCAACTGAGCTAATTAGCTTATTGTGAGAATATTACAAACGTCTGACAAAAGTGAAAAATGTAAATTTGCAATTTCAACCAAACATGCTAGAAATGCTCCAATTGAGCTAATTAGCTTATTGAGAAAATATTGCAATTGTCTGACAAAAGTGAAAAATGTAAATTTCCAATTTCAACCAAACGTGCTAGAAATGCTCCAAATGAGCTAATTAGCTTATTGTGAGAATATTACAAACGTCTGACAAAAGTGAAAAATGTAAATTTCCAATTTCAACCAAACATGCTAGAAATGCTCCAATTGAGCTAATTAGCTTATTGTGAGAATATTGCAATTGTCTGACAAAAGTGAAAAATGTAAATTTCCAAATTCAACCAAACATGCTAGAAATGCTCCAATTGAGCTAATTAGCTTATTGAGAGAATATTGCAATTGTTTGACAAAAGTGAAAAATGTAAATTTCCAATTTCAACCAAACGTGCTAGAAATGCCCCAATTGAGCTAATTAGCTTATTGTGAGAATATTACAAACGTCTGACAAAAGTGAAAAATGTAAATTTCCAATTTCAACCAAACATGCTAGAAATGCTCCAATTGAGCTAATTAGCTTATTGTGAGAATATTGCAATTGTCTGACAAAAGTGAAAAATGTAAATTTCCAATTTCAACCAAACATGCTAGAAATGCTCCAATTGAGCTAATTAGCTTATTGTGAGAATATTGCAATTGTCTGACAGAAGTGAAAAATGTAAATTTGCAATTTCAACCAAACATGCTAGAAATGCTCCAATTGAGCTGATTAGCTTATTGTGAGAATATTACAAACGTCTGACAAAAGTGAAAAATGTAAATTTCCAATTTCAACCAAACATGCTAAAAATGCTCCAATTGAGCTAATTAGCTTATTGAGAGAATATTGCAATTGTTTGACAAAAGTGAAAAATGTAAATTTCCAATTTCAACCAAACGTGCTAGAAATGCCCCAATTGAGCTAATTAGCTTATTGTGAGAATATTACAAACGTCTGACAAAAGTGAAAAATGTAAATTTCCAATTTCAACCAAACATGCTAGAAATGCTCCAATTGAGCTAATTAGCTTATTGTGAGAATATTGCAATTGTCTGACAAAAGTGAAAAATGTAAATTTCCAATTTCAACCAAACATGCTAGAAATGCTCCAATTGAGCTAATTACCTTATTGTGAGAATATTGCAATTGTCTGACAGAAGTGAAAAATGTAAATTTGCAATTTCAACCAAACATGCTAGAAATGCTCCAATTGAGCTAATTAGCTTATTGTGAGAATATTGCAATTGTCTGACAGAAGTGAAAAATGTAAATTTCCAATTTCAACCAAACATGCTAGAAATGCTCCAATTGAGCTAATTAGCTTATTGTGAGAATATTGCAATTGTCTGACAAAAGTGAAAAAAGTAAATTTCCAATTTCAACCAAACATGCTAGAAATGCTCAAATTGCGCAAATAAGCCTACTGTAAGAAATTTACAAACGTCTGACAAAAGTGAAAAATGTAAATTTCCAATTTCAACCAAACATGCTAAAAATGCTCCAATTGAGCTAATTAGCTTATTGTGAGAATATTACAAACGTCTGACAACACTGAAAAATGTAAATTTCTAATTTCAACCAAACATGCTAGAAATGCTCCAAATGAGCTAATTAGCTTATTGAGAGAATATTGCAATTGTCTGACAAAAGTGAAAAATGTAAATTTCCAATTTCAACCAAACATGCTAGAAATGCTCCAATTGAGCTAATTAGCTTATTGTGAGAATATTACAAACATCTGACAAAACTGAAAAAGGTAGATTTCCAATTTCAACCAAACATGCTAGAAATGCTCGAATTGAGCTAATTAGCTTATTGTGAGAATATTACAAACGTCTGACAACACTGAAAAATGTAAATTTCCAATTTCAACCAAACATGCTAGAAATGCTCCAACTGAGCTAATTAGCTTATTGTGAGAATATTACAAACGTCCGACAAAACTGAAAAATGTAAATTTCTAATTTCAACCAAACATGCTAGAATTGTTCCAATTGAGCTAATTAGCTTACTGTGAGATTATTGCAATTGTCTGACAAAAGTGAAAATTGTAAATTTCCAATTTCAACCAAACATGCTAGAAATGCTCCAATTGAGCTAATTAGCTTATTGTGAGAATATTACAAACGTCTGACAACACTGAAAAATGTAAATTTCCAATTTCAACCAAACGTGCTAGAAATGCTCCCATTGAGCTGATTAGCTTATTGTGAGAATATTACAAACGTCTGACAAAAGTGAAAAATGTAAATTTCCAATTTCAACCAAACATGCTAGAAATGCTCCAATTGAGCTAATTAGCTTATTGAGAGAATATTGCAATTGTTTGACAAAAGTGAAAAATGTAAATTTCCAATTTCAACCAAACGTGCTAGAAATGCCCCAATTGAGCTAATTAGCTTATTGTGAGAATATTACAAACGTCTGACAAAAGTGAAAAATGTAAATTTCCAATTTCAACCAAACATGCTAGAAATGCTCCAATTGAGCTAATTAGCTTATTGTGAGAATATTGCAATTGTCTGACAAAAGTGAAAAATGTAAATTTCCAATTTCAACCAAACATGCTAGAAATGCTCCAATTGAGCTAATTAGCTTATTGTGAGAATATTGCAATTGTCTGACAGAAGTGAAAAATGTATATTTGCAATTTCAACCAAACATGCTAGAAATGTTCCAATTTAGCTAATTAGCTTATTGTGAGAATATTACAAACGTCTGACAACACTGAAAAATGTAAATTTCCAATTTCAACCAAACATGCTAGAAATGCTCCAATTGAGCTAATTAGCTTATTGTGAGAATATTGCAATTGTCTGACAAAAGTGAAAAAAGTAAATTTCCAATTTCAACCAAACATGCTAGAAATGCTCAAATTGCGCAAATAAGCCTACTGTAAGAAATTTACAAACGTCTGACAAAAGTGAAAAATGTAAATTTCCAATTTCAACCAAACATGCTAGAAATGCTCGAATTGAGCTAATTAGCTTATTGTGAGAATATTACAAACGTCTGACAACACTGAAAAATGTAAATTTCCAATTTCAACCAAACATGCTAGAAATGCTCCAACTGAGCTAATTAGCTTATTGTGAGAATATTACAAACGTCTGACAAAAGTGAAAAATGTAAATTTGCAATTTCAACCAAACATGCTAGAAATGCTCCAATTGAGCTAATTAGCTTATTGGAAAAATATTGCAATTGTCTGACAAAAGTGAAAAATGTAAATTTCCAATTTCAACCAAACATGCTAGAAATGCTCCAATTGAGCTAATTAGCTTATTGTGAGAATATTGCAATTGTCTGACAAAAGTGAAAAATGTAAATTTCCAAATTCAACCAAACATGCTAGAAATGCTCCAATTGAGCTAATTAGCTTATTGAGAGAATATTGCAATTGTTTGACAAAAGTGAAAAATGTAAATTTCCAATTTCAACCAAACGTGCTAGAAATGCCCCAATTGAGCTAATTAGCTTATTGTGAGAATATTACAAACGTCTGACAAAAGTGAAAAATGTAAATTTCCAATTTCAACCAAACATGCTAGAAATGCTCCAATTGAGCTAATTAGCTTATTGTGAGAATATTGCAATTGTCTGACAAAAGTGAAAAATGTAAATTTCCAATTTCAACCAAACATGCTAGAAATGCTCCAATTGAGCTAATTAGCTTATTGTGAGAATATTGCAATTGTCTGACAAAAGTGAAAAATGTAAATTTCCAATTTCAACCAAACATGCTAGAAATGCTCCAATTGAGCTAATTAGCTTATTGTGAGAATATTGCAATTGTCTGACAGAAGTGAAAAATGTAAATTTGCAATTTCAACCAAACATGCTAGAAATGCTCCAATTGAGCTAATTAGCTTATTGTGAGAATATTGCAATTGTCTGACAGAAGTGAAAAATGTAAATTTCCAATTTCAACCAAACATGCTAGAAATGCTCCAATTGAGCTAATTAGCTTATTGTGAGAATATTGCAATTGTCTGACAAAAGTGAAAAAAGTAAATTTCCAATTTCAACCAAACATGCTAGAAATGCTCAAATTGCGCAAATAAGCCTACTGTAAGAATTTTACAAACGTCTGACAAAAGTGAAAAATGTAAATTTCCAATTTCAACCAAACATGCTAGAAATTCTCCAATTGAGCTAATTAGCTTATTGTGAGAATATTACAAACGTCTGACAAAACTGAAAAAGGTAGATTTCCAATTTCAACCAAACATGCTAGAAATGCTCGAATTGAGCTAATTAGCTTATTGTGAGAATATTACAAACGTCTGACAACACTGAAAAATGTAAATTTCCAATTTCAACCAAACATGCTAGAAATGCTCCAACTGAGCTAATTAGCTTATTGTGAGAATATTACAAACGTCCGACAAAACTGAAAAATGTAAATTTGCAATTTCAACCAAACATGCTAGAAATGCTCCAATTGAGCTAATTAGCTTATTGAGAAAATATTGCAATTGTCTGACAAAAGTGAAAAATGTAAATTTCCAATTTCAACCAAACGTGCTAGAAATGCTCGAATTGAGCTAATTAGCTTATTGTGAGAATATTACAAACGTCTGACAACACTGAAAAATGTAAATTTCCAATTTCAACCAAACATGCTAGAAATGCTCCAATTGAGCTAATTAGCTTATTGTGAGAATATTGCAACTGTCTGACAAAAGTGAAAAAAGTAAATTTCCAATTTCAACCAAACATGCTAGAAATGCTCAAATTGCGCAAATAAGCCTACTGTAAGAATTTTACAAACGTCTGACAAAAGTGAAAAATGTAAATTTCCAATTTCAACCAAACATGCTAGAAATGCTCCAATTGAGCTAATTAGCTTATTGTGAGAATATTACAAACGTCTGACAAAACTGAAAAAGGTAGATTTCCAATTTCAACCAAACATGCTAGAAATGCTCGAATTGAGCTAATTAGCTTATTGTGAGAATATTACAAACGTCTGACAACACTGAAAAATGTAAATTTCCAATTTCAACCAAACATGCTAGAAATACTCCAACTGAGCTAATTAGCTTATTGTGAGAATATTACAAACGTCTGACAAAAGTGAAAAATGTAAATTTGCAATTTCAACCAAACATGCTAGAAATGCTCCAATTGAGCTAATTAGCTTATTGAGAAAATATTGCAATTGTCTGACAAAAGTGAAAAATGTAAATTTCCAATTTCAACCAAACGTGCTAGAAATGCTCCAAATGAGCTAATTAGCTTATTGTGAGAATATTACAAACGTCTGACAAAAGTGAAAAATGTAAATTTCCAATTTCAACCAAACATGCTAGAAATGCTCCAATTGAGCTAATTAGCTTATTGTGAGAATATTGCAATTGTCTGACAAAAGTGAAAAATGTAAATTTCCAATTTCAACCAAACATGCTAGAAATGCTCCAATTGAGCTAATTAGCTTATTGAGAGAATATTGCAATTGTTTGACAAAAGTGAAAAATGTAAATTTCCAATTTCAACCAAACGTGCTAGAAATGCCCCAATTGAGCTAATTAGCTTATTGTGAGAATATTACAAACGTCTGACAAAAGTGAAAAATGTAAATTTCCAATTTCAACCAAACATGCTAGAAATGCTCCAATTGAGCTAATTAGCTTATTGTGAGAATATTGCAATTGTCTGACAGAAGTGAAAAATGTAAATTTGCAATTTCAACCAAACATGCTAGAAATGCTCCAATTGAGCTGATTAGCTTATTGTGAGAATATTACAAACGTCTGACAAAAGTGAAAAATGTAAATTTCCAATTTCAACCAAACATGCTAAAAATGCTCCAATTGAGCTAATTAGCTTATTGAGAGAATATTGCAATTGTTTGACAAAAGTGAAAAATGTAAATTTCCAATTTCAACCAAACGTGCTAGAAATGCCCCAATTGAGCTAATTAGCTTATTGTGAGAATATTACAAACGTCTGACAAAAGTGAAAAATGTAAATTTCCAATTTCAACCAAACATGCTAGAAATGCTCCAATTGAGCTAATTAGCTTATTGTGAGAATATTGCAATTGTCTGACAAAAGTGAAAAATGTAAATTTCCAATTTCAACCAAACATGCTAGAAATGCTCAAATTGAGCTAATTAGCTTATTGTGAGAATATTGCAATTGTCTGACAGAAGTGAAAAATGTAAATTTGCAATTTCAACCAAACATGCTAGAAATGCTCCAATTGAGCTAATTAGCTTATTGTGAGAATATTGCAATTGTCTGACAGAAGTGAAAAATGTAAATTTCCAATTTCAACCAAACATGCTAGAAATGCTCCAATTGAGCTAATTAGCTTATTGTGAGAATATTGCAATTGTCTGACAAAAGTGAAAAAAGTAAATTTCCAATTTCAACCAAACATGCTAGAAATGCTCAAATTGCGCAAATAAGCCTACTGTAAGAATTTTACAAACGTCTGACAAAAGTGAAAAATGTAAATTTCCAATTTCAACCAAACATGCTAGAAATGCTCCAATTGAGCTAATTAGCTTATTGTGAGAATATTACAAACGTCTGACAAAACTGAAAAAGGTAGATTTCCAATTTCAACCAAACATGCTAGAAATGCTCGAATTGAGCTAATTAGCTTATTGTGAGAATATTACAAACGTCTGACAACACTGAAAAATGTAAATTTCCAATTTCAACCAAACATGCTAGAAATGCTCCAACTGAGCTAATTAGCTTATTGTGAGAATATTACAAACGTCCGACAAAACTGAAAAATGTAAATTTGCAATTTCAACCAAACATGCTAGAAATGCTCCAATTGAGCTAATTAGCTTATTGTGAGAATTTTACAAACGTCTGACAAAAGTGAAAAATGTAAATTTCCAATTTCAACCAAACATGCTAGAAATGCTCCAATTGAGCTAATTAGCTTATTGTGAGAATATTGCAATTGTCTGACAAAAGTGAAAAATGTAAATTTCCAATTTCAACCAAACATGCTAGAAATGCTCAAATTGAGCTAATTAGCTTATTGTGAGAATATTGCAATTGTCTGACAGAAGTGAAAAATGTAAACTTGCAATTTCAACCAAACATGCTAGAAATGCTCCAATTTAGCTAATTAGCTTATTGTGAGAATATTACAAACGTCTGACAACACTGAAAAATGTAAATTTCCAATTTCAACCAAACATGCTAGAAATGCTCCAATTGAGCTAATTAGCTTATTGTGAGAATATTGCAATTGTCTGACAAAAGTGAAAAAAGTAATTTTCCAATTTCAACCAAACATGCTAGAAATGCTCAAATTGCGCAAATAAGCCTGCTGTAAGAATTTTACAAACGTCTGACAAAAGTGAAAAATGTAAATTTCCAATTTCAACCAAACATGCTAAAAATGCTCCAATTGAGCTAATTAGCTTATTGTGAGAATATTACAAACGTCTGACAACACTGAAAAATGTAAATTTCTAATTTCAACCAAACATGCTAGAAATGCTCCAAATGAGCTAATTAGCTTATTGAGAGAATATTGCAATTGTCTGACAAAAGTGAAAAATGTAAATTTCCAATTTCAACCAAACATGCTAGAAATGCTCCAATTGAGCTAATTAGCTTATTGTGAGAATATTACAAACATCTGACAAAACTGAAAAAGGTAGATTTCCAATTTCAACCAAACATGCTAGAAATGCTCGAATTGAGCTAATTAGCTTATTGTGAGAATATTACAAACGTCTGACAACACTTAAAAATGTAAATTTCCAATTTCAACCAAACATGCTAGAAATGCTCCAACTGAGCTAATTAGCTTATTGTGAGAATATTACAAACGTCCGACAAAACTGAAAAATGTAAATTTCTAATTTCAACCAAACATGCTAGAATTGCTCCAATTGAGCTAATTAGCTTACTGTGAGATTATTGCAATTGTCTGACAAAAGTGAAAATTGTAAATTTCCAATTTCAACCAAACATGCTAGAAATGCTCCAATTGAGCTAATTAGCTTATTGTGAGAATATTACAAACGTCTGACAACACTGAAAAATGTAAATTTCCAATTTCAACCAAACGTGCTAGAAATGCTCCAATTGAGCTGATTAGCTTATTGTGAGAATATTACAAACGTCTGACAAAAGTGAAAAATGTAAATTTCCAATTTCAACCAAACATGCTAGAAATGCTCCAATTGAGCTAATTAGCTTATTGAGAGAATATTGCAATTGTTTGACAAAAGTGAAAAATGTAAATTTCCAATTTCAACCAAACGTGCTAGAAATCCCCCAATTGAGCTAATTAGCTTATTGTGAGAATATTACAAACGTCTGACAAAAGTGAAAAATGTAAATTTCCAATTTCAACCAAACATGCTAGAAATGCTCCAATTGAGCTAATTAGCTTATTGTGAGAATATTGCAATTGTCTGACAAAAGTGAAAAATGTAAATTTCCAATTTCAACCAAACATGCTAGAAATGCTCCAATTGAGCTAATTAGCTTATTGTGAGAATATTGCAATTGTCTGACAGAAGTGAAAAATGTATATTTGCAATTTCAACCAAACATGCTAGAAATGTTCCAATTTAGCTAATTAGCTTATTGTGAGAATATTACAAACGTCTGACAACACTGAAAAATGTAAATTTCCAATTTCAACCAAACATGCTAGAAATGCTCCAATTGAGCTAATTAGCTTATTGTGAGAATATTGCAATTGTCTGACAAAAGTGAAAAAAGTAAATTTCCAATTTCAACCAAACATGCTAGAAATGCTCAAATTGCGCAAATAAGCCTACTGTAAGAATTTTACAAACGTCTGACAAAAGTGAAAAATGTAAATTTCCAATTTCAACCAAACATGCTAGAAATGCTCCAATTGAGCTAATTAGCTTATTGTGAGAATATTACAAACGTCTGACAAAACTGAAAAAGGTAGATTTCCAATTTCAACCAAACATGCTAGAAATGCTCGAATTGAGCTAATTAGCTTATTGTGAGAATATTACAAACGTCTGACAACACTGAAAAATGTAAATTTCCAATTTCAACCAAACATGCTAGAAATGCTCCAACTGAGCTAATTAGCTTATTGTGAGAATATTACAAACGTCTGACAAAAGTGAAAAATGTAAATTTGCAATTTCAACCAAACATGCTAGAAATGCTCCAATTGAGCTAATTAGCTTATTGAGAAAATATTGCAATTGTCTGACAAAAGTGAAAAATGTAAATTTCCAATTTCAACCAAACGTGCTAGAAATGCTCCAAATGAGCTAATTAGCTTATTGTGAGAATATTACAAACGTCTGACAAAAGTGAAAAATGTAAATTTCGAATTTCAACCAAACATGCTAGAAATGCTCCAATTGAGCTAATTAGCTTATTGTGAGAATATTGCAATTGTCTGACAAAAGTGAAAAATGTAAATTTCCAATTTCAACCAAACATGCTAGAAATGCTCCAATTGAGCTAATTAGCTTATTGTGAGAATATTGCAATTGTCTGACAGAAGTGAAAAAAGTAAATTTGCAATTTCAACCAAACATGCTAGAAATGCTCCAATTGAGCTAATTAGCTTATTGTGAGAATATTACAAACGTCTGACAACACTGAAAAATGTAAATTTCCAATTTCAACCAAACATGCTAGAAATGCTCCAATTGAGCTAATTAGCTTATTGAGAGAATATTGCTATTGTTTGACAAAAGTGAAAAATGTAAATTTCCAATTTCAACCAAACGTGCTAAAATAGCTCAAATTGAGCTAATTAGCTTATTGTGAGAATATTACAAACGTCTGACAAAAGTGAAAAATGTAAATTTCCAATTTCAACCAAACATGCTAGAAATGCTCCAATTGAGCTAATTAGCTTATTGTGAGAATATTACAAACGTCTGACAACACTGAAAAATGTAAATTTCCAATTTCAACCGAAGATGCTAGAAATGCTCCAATTGAGCTAATTAGCTTATTGTGAGAATATTGCAATTGTCTGACAAAAGTGAAAAATGTAAATTTCCAATTTCAACCAAACGTGCTAGAAATGCTCCAATTGAGCTAATTAGCTTATTGTGAGAATATTACAAACGACTGACAAAAGTGAAAAATGTAAATTTCCAATTTCAACCAAACATGCTAGAAATGCTCCAATTGAGCTAATTAGCTTATTGAGAGAATATTGCAATTGTTTGACAAAAGTGAAAAATGTAAATTTCCAATTTCAACCAAACGTGCTAAAAATGCTCCAATTGAGCTAATTAGCTTATTGTGAGAATATTACAAACGTCTGACAAAAGTGAAAAATGTAAATTTCCAATTTCAACCAAACATGCTAGAAATGCTCCAATTGAGCTAATTAGCTTATTGTGAGAATATTGCAATTGTCTGACAAAAGTGAAAAATGTAAATTTCCAATTTCAACCAAACATGCTAGAAATGCTCCAATTGAGCTAATTAGCTTATTGTGAGAATATTACAAACGTGTAACAAAATTGAAAAATGTAAATTTCCAATTTCAACCAAACATGCTAGAAATGCTCCAATTGAGCTAATTAGCTTATTGTGAGAATATTGCAATTGTCTGACAGAAGTGAAAAATGTAAATTTGCAATTTCAACCAAACATGCTAGAAATGCTCCAATTTGGCTAATTAGCTTATTGTGAGAATATTACAAACGTCTGACAACACTGAAAAATGTAAATTTCCAATTTCAACCAAACATGCTAGAAATGCTCCAATTGAGCTAATTAGCTTATTGTGAGAATATTGCAATTGTCTGACAAAAGTGAAAAAAGTAAATTTCGAATTTCAACCAAACATGCTAGAAATGCTCAAATTGCGCAAATGAGCCTACTGTAAGAATTTTACAAACGTCTGACAAAACTGAAAAATGTAAATTTCCAATTTCAACCAAACATGCTAAAAATGATCCAATTGAGCTAATTAGCTTATTGTGAGAATATTACAAACGTCTGACAACACTGAAAAATGTAAAATTCTAATTTCAACCAAACATGCTAGAAATGCTCCAAATGAGCTAATTAGCTTATTGAGAGAATATTGCAATTGTCTGACAAAAGTGAAAAAAGTAAATTTCCAATTTCAACCAAACATGCTAGAAATGCTCCAATTGAGCTAATTAGCTTATTGTGAGAATATTGCAATTGTCTGACAAAAGTGTAAAATGTAAATTTCCAATTTCAACCAAACATGCTAGAATTGCTCCAATTGAGCTAATTAGCTTACTGTGAGATTATTGCAATTGTCTGACAAAAGTGAAAAATGTAAATTTCCAATTTCAACCAAACATGCTAGAAATGCTCCAATTGAGCTAATTAGCTTATTGTGAGAATATTACAAACGTCTGACAACACTGAAAAATGTAAATTTCCAATTTCAACCGAAGATGCTAGAAATGCTCTAATTGAGCTAATTAGCTTATTGTGAGAATATTGCAATTGTCTGACAAAAGTGAAAAATGTAAATTTCCAATTTCAACCAAACGTGCTAGAAATGCTCCAATTGAGCTAATTAGCTTATTGTGAGAATATTACAAACGTCTGACAAAAGTGAAAAATGTAAATTTCCAATTTCAACCAAACATGCTAGAAATGCTCCAATTGAGCTAATTAGCTTATTGAGAGAATATTGCAATTGTTTGACAAAAGTGAAAAATGTAAATTTCCAATTTCAACCAAACATGCTAGAAATGCTCCAATTGAGCTAATTAGCTTATTGAGAGAATATTGCAATTGTTTGACAAAAGTGAAAAATGTAAATTTCCAATTTCAACCAAACATGCTAGAAATGCTCCAATTGAGCTAATTAGCTTATTGTGAGAATATTGCAATTGTCTGACAAAAGTGAAAAATGTAAATTCCCAATTTCAACCAAACGTGCTAAAAATGCTCCAATTGAGCTAATTAGCTTATTGTGAGAATATTACAAACGTCTGACAAAAGTGAAAAATGTAAATTTCCAATTTCAACCGAACATGCTAGAAATGCTCCAATTGAGCTAATTAGCTTATTGAGAGAATATTGCAATTGTTTGACAAAAGTGAATAATGTAAATTTCCAATTTCAACCAAACATGCTAGAAATGCTCCAATTGAGCTAATTAGCTTATTGTGAGAATATTACAAACGTCTGACAACACTGAAAAATGTAAATTTCCAATTTCAACCAAACATGCTAGAAATGCTCCAATTGAGCTAATTAGCTTATTGAGAGAATATTGCTATTGTTTGACAAAAGTGAAAAATGTAAATTTCCAATTTCAACCAAACGTGCTAAAATAGCTCAAATTGAGCTAATTAGCTTATTGTGAGAATATTACAAACGTCTGACAAAAGTGAAAAATGTAAATTTCCAATTTCAACCAAACATGCTAGAAATGCTCCAATTGAGCTAATTAGCTTATTGTGAGAATATTACAAACGTCTGACAACACTGAAAAATGTAAATTTCCAATTTCAACCGAAGATGCTAGAAATGCTCCAATTGAGCTAATTAGCTTATTGTGAGAATATTGCAATTGTCTGACAAAAGTGAAAAATGTAAATTTCCAATTTCAACCAAACGTGCTAGAATGCTCCAATTGAGCTAATTAGCTTATTGTGAGAATATTACAAACGTCTGACAAAAGTGAAAAATGTAAATTTCCAATTTCAACCAAACATGCTAGAAATGCTCCAATTGAGCTAATTAGCTTATTGAGAGAATATTGCAATTGTTTGACAAAAGTGAAAAATGTAAATTTCCAATTTCAACCAAACGTGCTAAAAATGCTCCAATTGAGCTAATTAGCTTATTGTGAGAATATTACAAACGTCTGACAAAAGTGAAAAATGTAAAATTCCAATTTCAACCAAACATGCTAGAAATGCTCCAATTGAGCTAATTAGCTTATTGTGAGAATATTGCAATTGTCTGACAAAAGTGAAAAATGTAAATTTCCAATTTCAACCAAACATGCTAGAAATGCTCCAATTGAGCTAATTAGCTTATTGTGAGAATATTACAAACGTCTAACAAAATTGAAAAATGTAAATTTCCAATTTCAACCAAACATGCTAGAAATGCTCCAATTGAGCTAATTAG
Source organism: Watersipora subatra (assembly GCF_963576615.1). Classification (NCBI taxonomy): domain Eukaryota; kingdom Metazoa; phylum Bryozoa; class Gymnolaemata; order Cheilostomatida; family Watersiporidae; genus Watersipora; species Watersipora subatra. The sequence goes on along the minus strand of NW_027045352.1, from coordinate 44,768 downwards.
CTTATTGTGAGAATATTGCAATTGTCTGACAGAAGTGAAAAATGTAAATTTGCAATTTCAACCAAACATGCTAGAAATGCTCCAATTTGGCTAATTAGCTTATTGTGAGAATATTACAAACGTCTGACAACACTGAAAAATGTAAATTTCCAATTTCAACCAAACATGCTAGAAATGCTCCAATTGAGCTAATTAGCTTATTGTGAGAATATTGCAATTGTCTGACAAAAGTGAAAAAAGTAAATTTCGAATTTCAACCAAACATGCTAGAAATGCTCAAATTGCGCAAATGAGCCTACTGTAAGAATTTTACAAACGTCTGACAAAACTGAAAAATGTAAATTTCCAATTTCAACCAAACATGCTAAAAATGATCCAATTGAGCTAATTAGCTTATTGTGAGAATATTACAAACGTCTGACAACACTGAAAAATGTAAAATTCTAATTTGAACCAAACATGCTAGAAATGCTCCAAATGAGCTAATTAGCTTATTGAGAGAATATTGCAATTGTCTGACAAAAGTGAAAAAAGTAAATTTCCAATTTCAACCAAACATGCTAGAAATGCTCCAATTGAGCTAATTAGCTTATTGTGAGAATATTGCAATTGTCTGACAAAAGTGTAAAATGTAAATTTCCAATTTCAACCAAACATGCTAGAATTGCTCCAATTGAGCTAATTAGCTTACTGTGAGATTATTGCAATTGTCTGACAAAAGTGAAAAATGTAAATTTCCAATTTCAACCAAACATGCTAGAAATGCTCCAATTGAGCTAATTAGCTTATTGTGAGAATATTACAAACGTCTGACAACACTGAAAAATGTAAATTTCCAATTTCAACCGAAGATGCTAGAAATGCTCCAATTGAGCTAATTAGCTTATTGTGAGAATATTGCAATTGTCTGACAAAAGTGAAAAATGTAAATTTCCAATTTCAACCAAACGTGCTAGAAATGCTCCAATTGAGCTAATTAGCTTATTGTGAGAATATTACAAACGTCTGACAAAAGTGAAAAATGTAAATTTCCAATTTCAACCAAACATGCTAGAAATGCTCCAATTGAGCTAATTAGCTTATTGAGAGAATATTGCAATTGTTTGACAAAAGTGAAAAATGTAAATTTCCAATTTCAACCAAACATGCTAAAAATGCTCCAATTGAGCTAATTAGCTTATTGAGAGAATATTGCAATTGTTTGACAAAAGTGAAAAATGTAAATTTCAAATTTCAACCAAACGTGCTAGAAATGCTCCAATTGAGCTAATTAGCTTATTGTGAGAATATTACAAACGTCTGACAAAAGTGAAAAATGTAAATTTCCAATTTCAACCAAACATGCTAGAAATGCTCCAATTGAGCTAATTAGCTTATTGTGAGAATATTGCAATTGTCTGACAAAAGTGAAAAATGTAAACTTCCAATTTCAACCAAACATGCTAGAAATGCTCCAATTGAGCTAATTAGCTTATTGTGAGAATATTACAAACGTCTAACAAAATTGAAAAATGTAAATTTCCAATTTCAACCAAACATGCTAGAAATGCTCCAATTGAGCTAATTAGCTTATTGTGAGAATATTGCAATTGTCTGACAGAAGTGAAAAATGTAAATTTGCAATTTCAACCAAACATGCTAGAAATGCTCCAATTTAGCTAATTAGCTTATTGTGAGAATATTACAAACGTCTGACAACACTGAAAATTGTAAATTTCCAATTTCAACCAAACATGCTAGAAATGCTCCAATTGAGCTAATTAGCTTATTGTGAGAATATTGCAATTGTCTGACAGAAGTGAAAAATGTAAATTTCCAATTTCAACCAAACATGCTAGAAATGCTCCAATTGAGCTAATTAGCTTATTGTGAGAATATTGCAATTGTCTGACAAAAGTGAAAAATGTAAATTCCCAATTTCAACCAAACGTGCTAAAAATGCTCCAATTGAGCTAATTAGCTTATTGTGAGAATATTACAAACGTCTGACAAAAGTGAAAAATGTAAATTTCCAATTTCAACCGAACATGCTAGAAATGCTCCAATTGAGCTAATTAGCTTATTGAGAGAATATTGCAATTGTTTGACAAAAGTGAAAAATGTAAATTTCCAATTTCAACCAAACGTGCTAGAAATGCTCAAATTGAGCTAATTAGCTTATTGTGAGAATATTACAAACGTCTAACAAAATTGAAAAATGTAAATTTCCAATTTCAACCAAACATGCTAGAAATGCTCCAATTGAGCTAATTAGCTTATTGTGAGAATATTGCAATTGTCTGACAAAAGTGAAAAAAGTAAATTTCGAATTTCAACCAAACATGCTAGAAATGCTCAAATTGCGCAAATGAGCCTACTGTAAGAATTTTACAAACGTCTGACAAAACTGAAAAATGTAAATTTCCAATTTCAACCAAACATGCTAAAAATGCTCCAATTGAGCTAATTAGCTTATTGTGAGAATATTACAAACGTCTGACAACACTGAAAAATGTAAATTTCTAATTTCAACCAAACATGATAGAAATGCTCCAAATGAGCTAATTAGCTTATTGAGAGAATATTGCAATTGTCTGACAAAAGTGAAAAAAGTAAATTTCCAATTTCAACCAAACATGCTAGAAATGCTCCAATTGAGCTAATTAGCTTATTGTGAGAATATTGCAATTGTCTGACAAAAGTGAAAAATGTAAATTTCCAATTTCAACCAAACATGCTAGAATTGCTCCAATTGAGCTAATTAGCTTACTGTGAGATTATTGCAATTGTCTGACAAAAGTAAAAAATGTAAATTTCCAATTTCAACCAAACATGCTAGAAATGCTCCAATTGAGCTAATTAGCTTATTGTGAGAATATTACAAACGTCTGACAACACTGAAAAATGTAAATTTCCAATTTCAACCGAAGATGCTAGAAATGCTCCAATTGAGCTAATTAGCTTATTGTGAGAATATTGCAATTGTCTGACAAAAGTGAAAAATGTAAATTTCCAATTTCAACCAAACGTGCTAGAAATGCTCCAATTGAGCTAATTAGCTTATTGTGAGAATATTACAAACGTCTGACAAAAGTGAAAAATGTAAATTTCCAATTTCAACCAAACATGCTAGAAATGCTCCAATTGAGCTAATTAGCTTTTTGAGAGAATATTGCAATTGTTTGACAAAAGTGAAAAATGTAAATTTCCAATTTCAACCAAACATGCTAGAAATGCTCCAATTGAGCTAATTAGCTTATTGAGAGAATATTGCAATTGTTTGACAAAAGTGAAAAATGTAAATTTCAAATTTCAACCAAACGTGCTAGAAATGCTCCAATTGAGCTAATTAGCTTATTGTGAGAATATTACAAACGTCTGACAAAAGTGAAAAATGTAAATTTCCAATTTCAACCAAACATGCTAGAAATGCTCCAATTGAGCTAATTAGCTTATTGTGAGAATATTGCAATTGTCTGACAAAAGTGAAAAATGTAAATTTCCAATTTCAACCAAACATGCTAGAAATGCTCCAATTGAGCTAATTAGCTTATTGTGAGAATATTACAAACGTCTAACAAAATTGAAAAATGTAAATTTCCAATTTCAACCAAACATGCTAGAAATGCTCCAATTGAGCTAATTAGCTTATTGTGAGAATATTGCAATTGTCTGACAAAAGTGAAAAATGTAAATTTCCAATTTCAACCAAACGTGCTAAAAATGCTCCAATTGAGCTAATTAGCTTATTGTGAGAATATTACAAACGTCTGACAAAAGTGAAAAATGTAAATTTCCAATTTCAACCGAACATGCTAGAAATGCTCCAATTGAGCTAATTAGCTTATTGAGAGAATATTGCAATTGTTTGACAAAAGTGAAAAATGTAAATTTCCAATTTCAACCAAACGTGCTAGAAATGCTCCAATTGAGCTAATTAGCTTATTGTGAGAATATTACAAACGTCTGACAAAAGTGAAAAATGTAAATTTCCAATTTCAACCAAACATGCTAGAAATGCTCCAATTGAGCTAATTAGCTTATTGTGAGAATATTGCAATTGTCTGACAAAAGTGAAAAATGTAAATTTCCAATTTCAACCAAACATGCTAGAATTGCTCCAATTGAGCTAATTAGCTTACTGTGAGATTATTGCAATTGTCTGACAAAAGTGAAAAATGTAAATTGGCAATTTCAACCAAACGTTCTTGAAATGCTCCAATTTAGCTAATTAGCTTATTGTGAGAATATTACAAACGTCTGACAAAACTGAAAAATGTAAATTTCCAATTTCAACCAAACATGCTAAAAATGCTCCAATTGAGCTAATTAGCTTATTGTGAGAATATTGCAATTGTCTGACAAAAGTGAAAAAAGTAATTTTCCAATTTCAACCAAACATGCTAGAAATGCTCAAATTGCGCAAATAAGCCTACTGTAAGAATTTTACAAACGTCTGACAAAAGTGAAAAATGTAAATTTCCAATTTCAACCAAACGTGCTAAAAATGCTCCAATTGAGCTAATTAGCTTATTGTGAGAATATTACAAACGTCTGACAACACTGAAAAATGTAAATTTCCAATTTCAACCAAACATGCTAGAAATGCTCCAATTGAGCTAATTAGCTTATTGAGAGAATATTGCAATTGTTTGACAAAAGTGAAAAATGTAAATTTCCAATTTCAACCAAACATGCTAGAAATGCTCCAATTGAGCTAATTAGCTTATTGTGAGAATATTACAAACGTCTGACAACACTGAAAAATGTAAATTTCCAATTTCAACCAAACATGCTAGAAATGCTCCAATTGAGCTAATTAGCTTATTGAGAGAATATTGCTATTGTTTGACAAAAGTGAAAAATGTAAATTTCCAATTTCAACCAAACGTGCTAAAATAGCTCAAATTGAGCTAATTAGCTTATTGTGAGAATATTACAAACGTCTGACAAAAGTGAAAAATGTAAATTTCCAATTTCAACCAAACATGCTAGAAATGCTCCAATTGAGCTAATTAGCTTATTGTGAGAATATTACAAACGTCTGACAACACTGAAAAATGTAAATTTCCAATTTCAACCGAAGATGCTAGAAATGCTCCAATTGAGCTAATTAGCTTATTGTGAGAATATTGCAATTGTCTGACAAAAGTGAAAAATGTAAATTTCCAATTTCAACCAAACGTGCTAGAATGCTCCAATTGAGCTAATTAGCTTATTGTGAGAATATTACAAACGTCTGACAAAAGTGAAAAATGTAAATTTCCAATTTCAACCAAACATGCTAGAAATGCTCCAATTGAGCTAATTAGCTTATTGAGAGAATATTGCAATTGTTTGACAAAAGTGAAAAATGTAAATTTCCAATTTCAACCAAACGTGCTAAAAATGCTCCAATTGAGCTAATTAGCTTATTGTGAGAATATTACAAACGTCTGACAAAAGTGAAAAATGTAAAATTCCAATTTCAACCAAACATGCTAGAAATGCTCCAATTGAGCTAATTAGCTTATTGTGAGAATATTGCAATTGTCTGACAAAAGTGAAAAATGTAAATTTCCAATTTAAACCAAACATGCTAGAAATGCTCCAATTGAGCTAATTAGCTTATTGTGAGAATATTACAAACGTCTAACAAAATTGAAAAATGTAAATTTCCAATTTCAACCAAACATGCTAGAAATGCTCCAATTGAGCTAATTAGCTTATTGTGAGAATATTGCAATTGTCTGACAGACGTGAAAAATGTAAATTTGCAATTTCAACCAAACATGCTAGAAATGCTCCAATTTGGCTAATTAGCTTATTGTGAGAATATTACAAACGTCTGACAACACTGAAAAATGTAAATTTCCAATTTCAACCAAACATGCTAGAAATGCTCCAATTGAGCTAATTAGCTTATTGTGAGAATATTGCAATTGTCTGACAAAAGTGAAAAAAGTAAATTTCGAATTTCAACCAAACATGCTAGAAATGCTCAAATTGCGCAAATGAGCCTACTGTAAGAATTTTACAAACGTCTGACAAAACTGAAAAATGTAAATTTCCAATTTCAACCAAACATGCTAAAAATGATCCAATTGAGCTAATTAGCTTATTGTGAGAATATTACAAACGTCTGACAACACTGAAAAATGTAAAATTCTAATTTGAACCAAACATGCTAGAAATGCTCCAAATGAGCTAATTAGCTTATTGAGAGAATATTGCAATTGTCTGACAAAAGTGAAAAAAGTAAATTTCCAATTTCAACCAAACATGCTAGAAATGCTCCAATTGAGCTAATTAGCTTATTGTGAGAATATTGCAATTGTCTGACAAAAGTGTAAAATGTAAATTTCCAATTTCAACCAAACATGCTAGAATTGCTCCAATTGAGCTAATTAGCTTACTGTGAGATTATTGCAATTGTCTGACAAAAGTGAAAAATGTAAATTTCCAATTTCAACCAAACATGCTAGAAATGCTCCAATTGAGCTAATTAGCTTATTGTGAGAATATTACAAACGTCTGACAACACTGAAAAATGTAAATTTCCAATTTCAACCGAAGATGCTAGAAATGCTCCAATTGAGCTAATTAGCTTATTGTGAGAATATTGCAATTGTCTGACAAAAGTGAAAAATGTAAATTTCCAATTTCAACCAAACGTGCTAGAAATGCTCCAATTGAGCTAATTAGCTTATTGTGAGAATATTACAAACGTCTGACAAAAGTGAAAAATGTAAATTTCCAATTTCAACCAAACATGCTAGAAATGCTCCAATTGAGCTAATTAGCTTATTGAGAGAATATTGCAATTGTTTGACAAAAGTGAAAAATGTAAATTTCCAATTTCAACCAAACATGCTAGAAATGCTCCAATTGAGCTAATTAGCTTATTGAGAGAATATTGCAATTGTTTGACAAAAGTGAAAAATGTAAATTTCAAATTTCAACCAAACGTGCTAGAAATGCTCCAATTGAGCTAATTAGCTTATTGTGAGAATATTACAAACGTCTGACAAAAGTGAAAAATGTAAATTTCCAATTTCAACCAAACATGCTAGAAATGCTCCAATTGAGCTAATTAGCTTATTGTGAGAATATTGCAATTGTCTGACAAAAGTGAAAAATGTAAATTTCCTACTTCAACCAAACATGCTAGAAATGCTCCAATTGAGCTAATTAGCTTATTGTGAGAATATTACAAACGTCTAACAAAATTGAAAAATGTAAATTTCCAATTTCAACCAAACATGCTAGAAATGCTCCAATTGAGCTAATTAGCTTATTGTGAGAATATTGCAATTGTCTGACAGAAGTGAAAAATGTAAATTTGCAATTTCAACCAAACATGCTAGAAATGCTCCAATTTAGCTAATTAGCTTATTGTGAGAATATTACAAACGTCTGACAACACTGAAAATTGTAAATTTCCAATTTCAACCAAACATGCTAGAAATGCTCCAATTGAGCTAATTAGCTTATTGTGAGAATATTGCAATTGTCTGACAGAAGTGAAAAATGTAAATTTCCAATTTCAACCAAACATGCTAGAAATGCTCCAATTGAGCTAATTAGCTTATTGTGAGAATATTGCAATTGTCTGACAAAAGTGAAAAATGTAAATTCCCAATTTCAACCAAACGTGCTAAAAATGCTCCAATTGAGCTAATTAGCTTATTGTGAGAATATTACAAACGTCTGACAAAAGTGAAAAATGTAAATTTCCAATTTCAACCGAACATGCTAGAAATGCTCCAATTGAGCTAATTAGCTTATTGAGAGAATATTGCAATTGTTTGACAAAAGTGAAAAATGTAAATTTCCAATTTCAACCAAACGTGCTAGAAATGCTCAAATTGAGCTAATTAGCTTATTGTGAGAATATTACAAACGTCTAACAAAATTGAAAAATGTAAATTTCCAATTTCAACCAAACATGCTAGAAATGCTCCAATTGAGCTAATTAGCTTATTGTGAGAATATTGCAATTGTCTGACAAAAGTGAAAAAAGTAAATTTCGAATTTCAACCAAACATGCTAGAAATGCTCAAATTGCGCAAATGAGCCTACTGTAAGAATTTTACAAACGTCTGACAAAACTGAAAAATGTAAATTTCCAATTTCAACCAAACATGCTAAAAATGCTCCAATTGAGCTAATTAGCTTATTGTGAGAATATTACAAACGTCTGACAACACTGAAAAATGTAAATTTCTAATTTCAACCAAACATGATAGAAATGCTCCAAATGAGCTAATTAGCTTATTGAGAGAATATTGCAATTGTCTGACAAAAGTGAAAAAAGTAAATTTCCAATTTCAACCAAACATGCTAGAAATGCTCCAATTGAGCTAATTAGCTTATTGTGAGAATATTGCAATTGTCTGACAAAAGTGAAAAATGTAAATTTCCAATTTCAACCAAACATGCTAGAATTGCTCCAATTGAGCTAATTAGCTTACTGTGAGATTATTGCAATTGTCTGACAAAAGTAAAAAATGTAAATTTCCAATTTCAACCAAACATGCTAGAAATGCTCCAATTGAGCTAATTAGCTTATTGTGAGAATATTACAAACGTCTGACAACACTGAAAAATGTAAATTTCCAATTTCAACCGAAGATGCTAGAAATGCTCCAATTGAGCTAATTAGCTTATTGTGAGAATATTGCAATTGTCTGACAAAAGTGAAAAATGTAAATTTCCAATTTCAACCAAACGTGCTAGAAATGCTCCAATTGAGCTAATTAGCTTATTGTGAGAATATTACAAACGTCTGACAAAAGTGAAAAATGTAAATTTCCAATTTCAACCAAACATGCTAGAAATGCTCCAATTGAGCTAATTAGCTTTTTGAGAGAATATTGCAATTGTTTGACAAAAGTGAAAAATGTAAATTTCCAATTTCAACCAAACATGCTAGAAATGCTCCAATTGAGCTAATTAGCTTATTGAGAGAATATTGCAATTGTTTGACAAAAGTGAAAAATGTAAATTTCAAATTTCAACCAAACGTGCTAGAAATGCTCCAATTGAGCTAATTAGCTTATTGTGAGAATATTACAAACGTCTGACAAAAGTGAAAAATGTAAATTTCCAATTTCAACCAAACATGCTAGAAATGCTCCAATTGAGTTAATTAGCTTATTGTGAGAATATTGCAATTGTCTGACAAAAGTGAAAAATGTAAATTTCCAATTTCAACCAAACATGCTAGAAATGCTCCAATTGAGCTAATTAGCTTATTGTGAGAATATTACAAACGTCTAACAAAATTGAAAAATGTAAATTTCCAATTTCAACCAAACATGCTAGAAATGCTCCAATTGAGCTAATTAGCTTATTGTGAGAATATTGCAATTGTCTGACAAAAGTGAAAAATGTAAATTTCCAATTTCAACCAAACGTGCTAAAAATGCTCCAATTGAGCTAATTAGCTTATTGTGAGAATATTACAAACGTCTGACAAAAGTGAAAAATGTAAATTTCCAATTTCAACCGAACATGCTAGAAATGCTCCAATTGAGCTAATTAGCTTATTGAGAGAATATTGCAATTGTTTGACAAAAGTGAAAAATGTAAATTTCCAATTTCAACCAAACGTGCTAGAAATGCTCCAATTGAGCTAATTAGCTTATTGTGAGAATATTACAAACGTCTGACAAAAGTGAAAAATGTAAATTTCCAATTTCAACCAAACATGCTAGAAATGCTCCAATTGAGCTAATTAGCTTATTGTGAGAATATTGCAATTGTCTGACAAAAGTGAAAAATGTAAATTTCCAATTTCAACCAAACATGCTAGAATTGCTCCAATTGAGCTAATTAGCTTACTGTGAGATTATTGCAATTGTCTGACAAAAGTGAAAAATGTAAATTGGCAATTTCAACCAAACGTTCTTGAAATGCTCCAATTTAGCTTATTAGCTTATTGTGAGAATATTACAAACGTCTGACAAAACTGAAAAATGTAAATTTCCAATTTCAACCAAACATGCTAAAAATGCTCCAATTGAGCTAATTAGCTTATTGTGAGAATATTGCAATTGTCTGACAAAAGTGAAAAAAGTAATTTTCCAATTTCAACCAAACATGCTAGAAATGCTCAAATTGCGCAAATAAGCCTACTGTAAGAATTTTACAAACGTCTGACAAAAGTGAAAAATGTAAATTTCCAATTTCAACCAAACGTGCTAAAAATGCTCCAATTGAGCTAATTAGCTTATTGTGAGAATATTACAAACGTCTGACAAAAGTGAAAAATGTAAATTTCCAATTTCAACCGAACATGCTAGAAATGCTCCAATTGAGCTAATTAGCTTATTGAGAGAATATTGCAATTGTTTGACAAAAGTGAAAAATGTAAATTTCCAATTTCAACCAAACGTGCTAGAAATGCTCAAATTGAGCTAATTAGCTTATTGTGAGAATATTACAAATGTCTAACAAAATTGAAAAATGTAAATTTCCAATTTCAACCAAACATGCTAGAAATGCTCCAATTGAGCTAATTAGCTTATTGTGAGAATATTGCAATTGTCTGACAAAAGTGAAAAAAGTAAATTTCGAATTTCAACCAAACATGCTAGAAATGCTCAAATTGCGCAAATGAGCCTACTGTAAGAATTTTACAAACGTCTGACAAAACTGAAAAATGTAAATTTCCAATTTCAACCAAACATGCTAAAAATGCTCCAATTGAGCTAATTAGCTTATTGTGAGAATATTACAAACGTCTGACAACACTGAAAAATGTAAATTTCTAATTTCAACCAAACATGATAGAAATGCTCCAAATGAGCTAATTAGCTTATTGAGAGAATATTGCAATTGTCTGACAAAAGTGAAAAAAGTAAATTTCCAATTTCAACCAAACATGCTAGAAATGCTCCAATTGAGCTAATTAGCTTATTGTGAGAATATTGCAATTGTCTGACAAAAGTGAAAAATGTAAATTTCCAATTTCAACCAAACATGCTAGAATTGCTCCAATTGAGCTAATTAGCTTACTGTGAGATTATTGCAATTGTCTGACAAAAGTGAAAAATGTAAATTTCCAATTTCAACCAAACATGCTAGAAATGCTCCAATTGAGCTAATTAGCTTATTGTGAGAATATTACAAACGTCTGACAACACTGAAAAATGTAAATTTCCAATTTCAACCGAAGATGCTAGAAATGCTCCAATTGAGCTAATTAGCTTATTGTGAGAATATTGCAATTGTCTGACAAAAGTGAAAAATGTAAATTTCCAATTTCAACCAAACGTGCTAGAAATGCTCCAATTGAGCTAATTAGCTTATTGTGAGAATATTACAAACGTCTGACAAAAGTGAAAAATGTAAATTTCCAATTTCAACCAAACATGCTAGAAATGCTCCAATTGAGCTAATTAGCTTTTTGAGAGAATATTGCAATTGTTTGACAAAAGTGAAAAATGTAAATTTCCAATTTCAACCAAACATGCTAGAAATGCTCCAATTGAGCTAATTAGCTTATTGTGAGAATATTGCAATTGTCTGACAAAAGTGAAAAATGTAAATTTCCAATTTCAACCAAACGTGCTAAAAATGCTCCAATTGAGCTAATTAGCTTATTGTGAGAATATTACAAACGTCTGACAAAAGTGAAAAATGTAAATTTCCAATTTCAACCGAACATGCTAGAAATGCTCCAATTGAGCTAATTAGCTTATTGAGAGAATATTGCAATTGTTTGACAAAAGTGAAAAATGTAAATTTCCAATTTCAACCAAACGTGCTAGAAATGCTCCAATTGAGCTAATTAGCTTATTGTGAGAATATTACAAACGTCTGACAAAAGTGAAAAATGTAAATTTCCAATTTCAACCAAACATGCTAGAAATGCTCCAATTGAGCTAATTAGCTTATTGTGAGAATATTGCAATTGTCTGACAAAAGTGAAAAATGTAAATTTCCAATTTCAACCAAACATGCTAAAAATGCTCCAGTTGAGCTAATTAGCTTATTGTGAGAATATTGCAATTGTCTGACAAAAGTGAAAAAAGTAATTTTCCAATTTCAACCAAACATGCTAGAAATGCTCAAATTGCGCAAATAAGCCTACTGTAAGAATTTTACAAACGTCTGACAAAAGTGAAAAATGTAAATTTCCAATTTCAACCAAACATGCTAAAAATGCTCCAATTGAGCTAATTAGCTTACTGTGAGAATATTACAAACGTCTGACAACACTGAAAATTGTAAATTTCCAATTTCAACCAAACATGCTAGAAATGCTCCAATTGAGCTAATTAGCTTATTGTGAGAATATTGCAATTGTCTGACAGAAGTGAAAAATGTAAATTTCCAAGTTCAACCAAACATGCTAGAAATGCTCCAATTGAGCTAATTAGCTTATTGTGAGAATATTGCAATTGTCTGACAAAAGTGAAAAATGTAAATTTCCAATTTCAACCAAACGTGCTAAAAATGCTCCAATTGAGCTAATTAGCTTATTGTGAGAATATTACAAACGTCTGACAAAAGTGAAAAATGTAAATTTCCAATTTCAACCAAACATGCTAGAAATGCTCCAATTGAGCTAATTAGCTTATTGTGAGAATATTGCAATTGTCTGACAAAAGTGAAAAATGTAAATTTCCAATTTCAACCAAACGTGCTAAAAATGCTCCAATTGAGCTAATTAGCTTATTGTGAGAATATTACAAACGTCTGACAAAAGTGAAAAATGTAAATTTCCAATTTCAACCGAACATGCTAGAAATGCTCCAATTGAGCTAATTAGCTTATTGAGAGAATATTGCAATTGTTTGACAAAAGTGAAAAATGTAAATTTCCAATTTCAACCAAACGTGCTAGAAATGCTCAAATTGAGCTAATTAGCTTATTGTGAGAATATTACAAACGTCTGACAAAATTGAAAAATGTAAATTTCCAATTTCAACCAAACATGCTAGAAATGCTCCAATTGAGCTAATTAGCTTATTGTGAGAATATTGCAATTGTCTGACAAAAGTGAAAAAAGTAAATTTCGAATTTCAACCAAACATGCTAGAAATGCTCAAATTGCGCAAATGAGCCTACTGTAAGAATTTTACAAACGTCTGACAAAACTGAAAAATGTAAATTTCCAATTTCAACCAAACATGCTAAAAATGCTCCAATTGAGCTAATTAGCTTATTGTGAGAATATTACAAACGTCTGACAACACTGAAAAATGTAAATTTCTAATTTCAACCAAACATGCTAGAAATGCTCCAAATGAGCTAATTAGCTTATTGAGAGAATATTGCAATTGTCTGACAAAAGTGAAAAAAGTAAATTTCCAATTTCAACCAAACATGCTAGAAATGCTCCAATTGAGCTAATTAGCTTATTGTGAGAATATTGCAATTGTCTGACAAAAGTGAAAAATGTAAATTTCCAATTTCAACCAAACATGCTAGAATTGCTCCAATTGAGCTAATTAGCTTACTGTGAGATTATTGCAATTGTCTGACAAAAGTGAAAAATGTAAATTTCCAATTTCAACCAAACATGCTAGAAATGCTCCAATTGAGCTAATTAGCTTATTGTGAGAATATTACAAACGTCTGACAACACTGAAAAATGTAAATTTCCAATTTCAACCGAAGATGCTAGAAATGCTCCAATTGAGCTAATTAGCTTATTGTGAGAATATTGCAATTGTCTGACAAAAGTGAAAAATGTAAATTTCCAATTTCAACCAAACGTGCTAGAAATGCTCCAATTGAGCTAATTAGCTTATTGTGAGAATATTACAAACGTCTGACAAAAGTGAAAAATGTAAATTTCCAATTTCAACCAAACATGCTAGAAATGCTCCAATTGAGCTAATTAGCTTATTGAGAGAATATTGCAATTGTTTGACAAAAGTGAAAAATGTAAATTTCCAATTTCAACCAAACATGCTAGAAATGCTCCAATTGAGCTAATTAGCTTATTGAGAGAATATTGCAATTGTTTGACAAAAGTGAAAAATGTAAATTTCAAATTTCAACCAAACGTGCTAGAAATGCTCCAATTGAGCTAATTAGCTTATTGTGAGAATATTACAAACGTCTGACAAAAGTGAAAAATGTAAATTTCCAATTTCAACCAAACATGCTAGAAATGCTCCAATTGAGCTAATTAGCTTATTGTGAGAATATTGCAATTGTCTGACAAAAGTGAAAAATGTAAATTTCCAATTTCAACCAAACATGCTAGAAATGCTCCAATTGAGCTAATTAGCTCATTGTGAGAATATTACAAACGTCTAACAAAATTGAAAAATGTAAATTTCCAATTTCAACCAAACATGCTAAAAATGCTCCAGTTGAGCTAATTAGCTTATTGTGAGAATATTGCAATTGTCTGACAAAAGTGAAAAAAGTAATTTTCCAATTTCAACCAAACATGCTAGAAATGCTCAAATTGCGCAAATAAGCCTACTGTAAGAATTTTACAAACGTCTGACAAAAGTGAAAAATGTAAATTTCCAATTTCAACCAAACATGCTAAAAATGCTCCAATTGAGCTAATTAGCTTACTGTGAGAATATTACAAACGTCTGACAACACTGAAAATTGTAAATTTCCAATTTCAACCAAACATGCTAGAAATGCTCCAATTGAGCTAATTAGCTTATTGTGAGAATATTGCAATTGTCTGACAGAAGTGAAAAATGTAAATTTCCAAGTTCAACCAAACATGCTAGAAATGCTCCAATTGAGCTAATTAGCTTATTGTGAGAATATTGCAATTGTCTGACAAAAGTGAAAAATGTAAATTTCCAATTTCAACCAAACGTGCTAAAAATGCTCCAATTGAGCTAATTAGCTTATTGTGAGAATATTACAAACGTCTGACAAAAGTGAAAAATGTAAATTTCCAATTTCAACCAAACATGCTAGAAATGCTCCAATTGAGCTAATTAGCTTATTGTGAGAATATTGCAATTGTCTGACAAAAGTGAAAAATGTAAATTTCCAATTTCAACCAAACGTGCTAAAAATGCTCCAATTGAGCTAATTAGCTTATTGTGAGAATATTACAAACGTCTGACAAAAGTGAAAAATGTAAATTTCCAATTTCAACCGAACATGCTAGAAATGCTCCAATTGAGCTAATTAGCTTATTGAGAGAATATTGCAATTGTTTGACAAAAGTGAAAAATGTAAATTTCCAATTTCAACCAAACGTGCTAGAAATGCTCAAATTGAGCTAATTAGCTTATTGTGAGAATATTACAAACGTCTGACAAAATTGAAAAATGTAAATTTCCAATTTCAACCAAACATGCTAGAAATGCTCCAATTGAGCTAATTAGCTTATTGTGAGAATATTGCAATTGTCTGACAAAAGTGAAAAAAGTAAATTTCGAATTTCAACCAAACATGCTAGAAATGCTCAAATTGCGCAAATGAGCCTACTGTAAGAATTTTACAAACGTCTGACAAAACTGAAAAATGTAAATTTCCAATTTCAACCAAACATGCTAAAAATGCTCCAATTGAGCTAATTAGCTTATTGTGAGAATATTACAAACGTCTGACAACACTGAAAAATGTAAATTTCTAATTTCAACCAAACATGCTAGAAATGCTCCAAATGAGCTAATTAGCTTATTGAGAGAATATTGCAATTGTCTGACAAAAGTGAAAAAAGTAAATTTCCAATTTCAACCAAACATGCTAGAAATGCTCCAATTGAGCTAATTAGCTTATTGTGAGAATATTGCAATTGTCTGACAAAAGTGAAAAATGTAAATTTCCAATTTCAACCAAACATGCTAGAATTGCTCCAATTGAGCTAATTAGCTTACTGTGAGATTATTGCAATTGTCTGACAAAAGTGAAAAATGTAAATTTCCAATTTCAACCAAACATGCTAGAAATGCTCCAATTGAGCTAATTAGCTTATTGTGAGAATATTACAAACGTCTGACAACACTGAAAAATGTAAATTTCCAATTTCAACCGAAGATGCTAGAAATGCTCCAATTGAGCTAATTAGCTTATTGTGAGAATATTGCAATTGTCTGACAAAAGTGAAAAATGTAAATTTCCAATTTCAACCAAACGTGCTAGAAATGCTCCAATTGAGCTAATTAGCTTATTGTGAGAATATTACAAACGTCTGACAAAAGTGAAAAATGTAAATTTCCAATTTCAACCAAACATGCTAGAAATGCTCCAATTGAGCTAATTAGCTTATTGAGAGAATATTGCAATTGTTTGACAAAAGTGAAAAATGTAAATTTCCAATTTCAACCAAACATGCTAGAAATGCTCCAATTGAGCTAATTAGCTTATTGAGAGAATATTGCAATTGTTTGACAAAAGTGAAAAATGTAAATTTCAAATTTCAACCAAACGTGCTAGAAATGCTCCAATTGAGCTAATTAGCTTATTGTGAGAATATTACAAACGTCTGACAAAAGTGAAAAATGTAAATTTCCAATTTCAACCAAACATGCTAGAAATGCTCCAATTGAGCTAATTAGCTTATTGTGAGAATATTGCAATTGTCTGACAAAAGTGAAAAATGTAAATTTCCAATTTCAACCAAACATGCTAGAAATGCTCCAATTGAGCTAATTAGCTCATTGTGAGAATATTACAAACGTCTAACAAAATTGAAAAATGTAAATTTCCAATTTCAACCAAACATGCTAGAAATGCTCCAATTGAGCTAATTAGCTTATTGTGAGAATATTGCAATTGTCTGACAGAAGTGAAAAATGTAAATTTGCAATTTCAACCAAACATGCTAGAAATGCTCCAATTTAGCTAATTAGCTTATTGTGAGAATATTACAAACGTCTGAAAACACTGAAAATTGTAAATTTCCAATTTCAACCAAACATGCTAGAAATGCTCCAATTGAGCTAATTAGCTTATTGTGAGAATATTGCAATTGTCTGACAGAAGTGAAAAATGTAAATTTCCAATTTCAACCAAACATGCTAGAAATGCTCCAATTGAGCTAATTAGCTTATTGTGAGAATATTGCAATTGTCTGACAAAAGTGAAAAATGTAAATTTCCAATTTCAACCAAACGTGCTAAAAATGCTCCAATTGAGCTAATTAGCTTATTGTGAGAATATTACAAATGTCTGACAAAAGTGAAAAATGTAAATTTCCAATTTCAACCGAACATGCTAGAAATGCTCCAATTGAGCCAATTAGCTTATTGAGAGAATATTGCAATTGTTTGACAAAAGTGAAAAATGTAAATTTCCAATTTCAACCAAACGTGCTAGAAATGCTCCAATTGAGCTAATTAGCTTATTGTGAGAATATTACAAACGTCTGACAAAAGTGAAAAATGTAAATTTCCAATTTCAACCAAACATGCTAGAAATGCTCCAATTGAGCTAATTAGCTTATTGTGAGAATATTGCAATTGTCTGACAAAAGTGAAAAATGTAAATTTCCAATTTCAACCAAACATGCTAGAAATGCTCAAATTGAGCTAATTAGCTTATTGTGAGAATATTGCAATTGTCTGACAGAAGTGAAAAATGTAAATTTGCAATTTCAACCAAACGTTCTTGAAATGCTCCAATTTAGCTAATTAGCTTATTGTGAGAATATTACAAACGTCTGACAAAACTGAAAAATGTAAATTTCCAATTTCAACCAAACATGCTAAAAATGCTCCAATTGAGCTAATTAGCTTATTGTGAGAATATTGCAATTGTCTGACAAAAGTGAAAAAAGTAATTTTCCAATTTCAACCAAACATGCTAGAAATGCTCAAATTGCGCAAATAAGCCTACTGTAAGAATTTTACAAACGTCTGACAAAAGTGAAAAATGTAAATTTCCAATTTCAACCAAACATGCTAAAAATACTCCAATTGAGCTAATTAGCTTACTGTGAGAATATTACAAACGTCTGACAACACTGAAAAATGTAAATTTCTAATTTCAACCAAACATGCTAGAAATGCTCCAAATGAGCTAATTAGCTTATTGAGAGAATATTGCAATTGTCTGACAAAAGTGAAAAATGTAAATTTGCAATTTCAACCAAACATGCTAGAAATGCTCCAATTGAGCTAATTAGCTTATTGTGAGAATATTGCAATTGTCTGACAAAATTGAAAAAAGTAAATTTCCAATTTCAACCAAACATGCTAGAAATGCTCAAATTGCGCAAATAAGCTTACTGTAAGAATTTTACAAACGTCTGACAAAACTGAAAAATGTAAATTTCCAATATCAACCAAACATGCTAAAAATGCTCCAATTGAGCTAGTTAGCTTATTGTGAGAATATTTCAAACGTCTGACAACACTGAAAAATGTAAATTTCTAATTTCAACCAAACATGCTAGAAATGCTCCAAATGAGCTAATTAGCTTATTGAGAGAATATTGCAATTGTCTGACAAAAGTGAAAAAAGTAAATTTCCAATTTCAACCAAACATGCTAGAAATGCTCCAATTGAGCTAATTAGCTTATTGTGAGAATATTGCAATTGTCTGACAAAAGTGAAAAAAGTAATTTTCCAATTTCAACCAAACATGCTAGAAATGCTCAAATTGCGCAAATAAGCCTACTGTAAGAATTTTACAAACGTCTGACAAAAGTGAAAAATGTAAATTTCCAATTTCAACCAAACATGCTAAAAATGCTCCAATTGAGCTAATTAGCTTACTGTGAGAATATTACAAACGTCTGACAACACTGAAAAATGTAAATTTCTAATTTCAACCAAACATGCTAGAAATGCTCCAAATGAGCTAATTAGCTTATTGAGAGAATATTGCAATTGTCTGACAAAAGTGAAAAATGTAAATTTGCAATTTCAACCAAACATGCTAGAAATGCTCCAATTGAGCTAATTAGCTTATTGTGAGAATATTGCAATTGTCTGACAAAATTGAAAAAAGTAAATTTCCAATTTCAACCAAACATGCTAGAAATGCTCAAATTGCGCAAATAAGCTTACTGTAAGAATTTTACAAACGTCTGACAAAACTGAAAAATGTAAATTTCCAATATCAACCAAACATGCTAAAAATGCTCCAATTGAGCTAGTTAGCTTATTGTGAGAATATTTCAAACGTCTGACAACACTGAAAAATGTAAATTTCTAATTTCAACCAAACATGCTAGAAATGCTCCAAATGAGCTAATTAGCTTATTGAGAGAATATTGCAATTGTCTGACAAAAGTGAAAAAAGTAAATTTCCAATTTCAACCAAACATGCTAGAAATGCTCCAATTGAGCTAATTAGCTTATTGTGAGAATATTGCAATTGTCTGACAAAAGTGAAAAATGTAAATTTCCAATTTCAACCAAACATGCTAGATTTGCTCCAATTGAGCTAATTAGCTTACTGTGAGATTATTGCAATTGTCTGACAAAAGTGAAAAATGTAAATTTCCAATTTCAACCAAACATGCTAGAAATGCTCCAATTGAGCTAATTAGCTTATTGTGAGAATATTACAAACGTCTAACAAAATTGAAAAATGTAAATTTCCAATTTCAACCAAACATGCTAGAAATGCTCCAATTGAGCTAATTAGCTTATTGTGAGAATATTACAAACGTCTGACAACACTGAAAAATGTAAATTTCCAATTTCAACCGAAGATGCTAGAAATGCTCCAATTGAGCTAATTAGCTTATTGTGAGAATATTGCAATTGTCTGACAAAAGTGAAAAATGTAAATTTCCAATTTCAACCAAACGTGCTAGAAATGCTCCAATTGAGCTAATTAGCTTATTGTGAGAATATTACAAACGTCTGACAAAAGTGAAAAATGTAAATTTCCAATTTCAACCAAACATGCTAGAAATGCTCCAATTGAGCTAATTAGCTTATTGTGAGAATATTGCAATTGTCTGACAAAAGTGAAAAATGTAAATTTCCAATTTCAACCAAACATGCTAGAAATGCTCCAATTGAGCTAATTAGCTTATTGTGAGAATATTGCAATTGTCTGACAAAAGTGAAAAAAGTAAATTTCCAATTTCAACCAAACATGCTAGAAATGCTCAAATTGCGCAAATAAGCCTACTGTAAGAATTTTACAAACGTCTGACAAAACTGAAAAATGTAAATTTCCAATTTCAACCAAACATGCTAAAAATGCTCCAATTTAGCTAATTAGCTTATTGTGAGAATATTACAAACGTCTGACAAAAGTGAAAAATGTAAATTTCAAATTTCAACCAAACATGCTAGAAATGCTCCAATTGAGCTAATTAGCTTATTGTGAGAATATTACAAACGTCTAACAAAATTGAAAAATGTAAATTTCCAATTTCAACCAAACATGCTAGAAATGCTCCAATTGAGCTAATTAGCTTATTGTGAGAATATTGCAATTGTCTGACAAAAGTGAAAAATGTAAATTTCCAATTTCAACCAAACATGCTAGATTTGCTCCCATTGAGCTAATTAGCTTACTGTGGGATTATTGCAATTGTCTGACAAAAGTGAAAAATGTAAATTTCCAATTTCAACCAAACATGCTAGAAATGCTCCAATTGAGCTAATTAGCTTATTGTGAGAATATTACAAACGTCTGACAACACTGAAAAATGTAAATTTCCAATTTCAACCGTAGATGCTAGAAATGCTCCAATTGAGCTAATTAGCTTATTGTGAGAATATTGCAATTGTCTGACAAAAGTGAAAAATGTAAATTTCCAATTTCAACCAAACGTGCTAGAAATGCTCCAATTGAGCTAATTAGCTTATTGTGAGAATATTACAAACGTCTGACAAAAGTGAAAAATGTAAACTTCCAATTTCAACCAAACATGCTAGAAATGCTCCAATTGAGCTAATTAGCTTATTGAGAGAATAATGCAATTGTTTGACAAAAGTGAAAAATGTAAATTTCCAATTTCAACCAAACATGCTAGAAATGCTCCAATTGAGCTAATTAGCTTATTGAGAGAATATTGCAATTGTTTGACAAAAGTGAAAAATGTAAATTTCCAATTTCAACCAAACGTGCTAGAAATGCTCCAATTGAGCTAATTAGCTTATTGTGAAAATATTACAATTGTCGGACAAAAGTGAAAAATGTGAATTTCCAATTTCAACCAAACATGCTAGAAAAGCTCCAATTGAGCTAATTAGCTTATTGTGAGAATATTACAAACGTCTGACAAAAGTGAAAAATGTAAACTTCCAATTTCAACCAAACATGCTAGAAATGCTCCAATTGAGCTAATTAGCTTATTGAGAGAATAATGCAATTGTTTGACAAAAGTGAAAAATGTAAATTTCCAATTTCAACCAAACATGCTAGAAATGCTCCAATTGAGCTATTTAGCTTATTGAGAGAATATTGCAATTGTTTGACAAAAGTGAAAAATGTAAATTTCCAATTTCAACCAAACGTGCTAGAAATGCTCCAATTGAGCTAATTAGCTTATTGTGAAAATATTACAATTGTCGGACAAAAGTGAAAAATGTAAATTTCCAATTTCAACCAAACATGCTAGAAAAGCTCCAATTGAGCTAATTAGCTTATTGTGAGAATATTACAAACGTCTAACAAAATTGAAAAATGTAAATTTCCAATTTCAACCAAACATGCTAGAAATGCTCCAATTGAGCTAATTAGCTTATTGTGAGAATATTGCAATTGTCTGACAAAAGTGAAAAATGTAAATTTCCAATTTCAACCAAACATGCTAGAAATGCTCCAATTGAGCTAATTAGCTTATTGTGAGAATATTGCAATTGTCTGACAAAAGTGAAAAATGTAAATTTCCAATTTCAACCAAACGTGCTAAAAATGCTCCAATTGAGCTAATTAACTTATTGTGAGAATATTACAAACGTCTGACAAAAGTGAAAAATGTAAATTTCCAATTTCAACCGAACATGCTAGAAATGCTCCAATTGAGCTAATTAGCTTATTGTGAGAATATTGCAATTGTCTGACAGAAGTGAAAAATGTAAATTTGCAATTTCAACCAAACGTTCTAGAAATGCTCCAATTTAGCTAATTAGCTTATTGTGAGAATATTACAAACGTCTGACAAAAGTGAAAAATGTAAATTTCCAATTTCAACCAAACATGCTAGAAATGCTCCAATTGAGCTAATTAGCTTATTGTGAGAATATTGCAATTGTCTGACAAAAGTGAAAAATGTAAATTTCCAATTTCAACCAAACATGCTAGAAATGCTCAAATTGAGCTAATTAGCTTATTGTGAGAATATTGCAATTGTCTGACAGAAGTGAAAAATGTAAATTTGCAATTTCAACCAAACGTTCTAGAAATGCTCCAATTTAGCTAATTAGCTTATTGTGAGAATATTACAAACGTCTGACAACACTGAAAAATGTAAATTTCCAATTTCAACCGAAGATGCTAGAAATGCTCCAATTGAGCTAATTAGCTTATTGTGAGAATATTGCAATTGTCTGACAAAAGTGAAAAATGTAAATTTCCAATTTCAACCAAACGTGCTAGAAATGCTCCAATTGAGCTAATTAGCTTATTGTGAGAATATTACAAACGTCTGACAAAAGTGAAAAATGTAAATTTCCAATTTCAACCAAACATGCTAGAAATGCTCCAATTGAGCTAATTAGCTTATTGTGAGAATATTGCAATTGTCTGACAAAAGTGAAAAATGTAAATTTCCAATTTCAACCAAACATGCTAGAAATGCTCCAATTGAGCTAATTAGCTTATTGTGAGAATATTGCAATTGTCTGACAAAAGTGAAAAAAGTAAATTTCCAATTTCAACCAAACATGCTAGAAATGCTCCAATTGAGCTAATTAGCTTATTGAGAGAATAATGCAATTGTTTGACAAAAGTGAAAAATGTAAATTTCCAATTTCAACCAAACATGCTAGAAATGCTCCAATTGAGCTAATTAGCTTATTGTGAGAATATTGCAATTGTCTGACAAAAGTGAAAAATGTAAATTTCCAATTTCAACCAAACATGCTAGAAAAGCTCCAATTGAGCTAATTAGCTTATTGTGAGAATATTACAAACGTCTGACAAAAGTGAAAAATGTAAATTTCCAATTTCAACCAAACATGCTAGAAATGCTCCAATTGAGCTAATTAGCTTATTGAGAGAATAATGCAATTGTTTGACAAAAGTGAAAAATGTAAATTTCCAATTTCAACCAAACATGCTAGAAATGCTCCAATTGAGCTAATTAGCTTATTGAGAGAATATTGCAATTGTTTGACAAAAGTGAAAAATGTAAATTTCCAATTTAAACCAAACGTGCTAGAAATGCTCCAATTGAGCTAATTAGCTTATTGTGAAAATATTACAATTGTCGGACAAAAGTGAAAAATGTAAATTTCCAATTTCAACCAAACATGCTAGAAAAGCTCCAATTGAGCTAATTAGCTTATTGTGAGAATATTACAAACGTCTAACAAAATTGAAAAATGTAAATTTCCAATTTCAACCAAACATGCTAGAAATGCTCCAATTGAGCTAATTAGCTTATTGTGAGAATATTGCAATTGTTTGACAGAAGTGAAAAATGTAAATTTCCAATTTCAACCAAACATGCTAGAAATGCTCCAATTGAGCTAATTAGCTTATTGTGAGAATATTGCAATTGTCTGACAAAAGTGAAAAATGTAAATTTCCAATTTCAACCAAACGTGCTAAAAATGCTCCAATTGAGCTAATTAGCTTATTGTGAGAATATTACAAACGTCTGACAAAAGTGAAAAATGTAAATTTCCAATTTCAACCGAACATGCTAGAAATGCTCCAATTGAGCTAATTAGCTTATTGTGAGAATATTGCAATTGTCTGACAGAAGTGAAAAATGTAAATTTGCAATTTCAACCAAACGTTCTAGAAATGCTCCAATTTAGCTAATTAGCTTATTGTGAGAATATTACAAACGTCTGACAAAAGTGAAAAATGTAAATTTACAATTTCAACCAAACATGCTAGAAATGCTCAAATTGAGCTAATTAGCTTATTGTGAGAATATTGCAATTGTCTGACAAAATTGAAAAAAGTAAATTTCCAATTTCAACCAAACATGCTAGAAATGCTCAAATTGCGCAAATAAGCTTACTGTAAGAATATTACAAACGTCAGACAAAACTGAAAAATGTAAATTTCCAATATCAACCAAACATGCTAAAAATGCTCCAATTGAGCTAATTAGCTTATTGGGAGAATATTACAAACGTCTGACAACACTGAAAAATGTAAATTTCCAATTTCAACCAAACATGCTAGAAATGCTCCAATTGAGCTAATTAGCTTATTGTGAGAATATTGCAATTGTCTGCCAAAAGTGAAAAAAGTAAATTTCGAATTTCAACCAAACATGCTAGAAATGCTCAAATTGCGCAAATAAGCCTACTGTAAGAATTTTACAAACGTCTGACAAAACTGAAAAATCTAAATTTCCAATTTCAACCAAACATGCTAAAAATGCTCCAATTGAGCTAATTAGCTCATTGTGAGAATATTACAAACGTCTGACAACACTGAAAAATGTAAATTTCTAATTTCAACCAAACATGCTAGAAATGCTCCAAATGAGCTAATTAGCTTATTGAGAGAATATTGCAATTGTCTGACAAAAGTGAAAAAAGTAAATTTCGAATTTCAACCAAACATGCTAGAAATGCTCCAATTGAGCTAATTAGCTTATTGTGAGAATATTGCAATTGTCTGACAAAAGTGAAAAATGTAAATTTCCAATTTCAACCAAACATGCTAGAATTGCTCCAATTGAGCTAATTAGCTTACTGTGAGATTATTGCAATTGTCTGACAAAAGTGAAAAATGTAAATTTCCAATTTCAACCAAACATGCTAGAAATGCTCCAATTGAGCTAATTAGCTTATTGTGAGAATATTACAAACGTCTGACAACACTGAAAAATGTAAATTTCCAATTTCAACCAAACATGCTAGAAATGCTCCAATTGAGCTAATTAGCTTATTGAGAGAATATTTCAATTGTCTGACAAAAGTGAAAAATGTAAATTTCCAATTTCAACCAAACGTGCTAGAAATGCTCCAATTGAGCTAATTAGCTTATTGTGAGAATATTACAAACGTCTGACAAAAGTGAAAAATGTAAATTTCCAATTTCAACCGAACATGCTAGAAATGCTCCAATTGAGCTAATTAGCTTATTGAGAGAATATTGCAATTGTTTGACAAAAGTGAAAAATGTAAATTTCCAATTTCAACCAAACATGCTAGAAATGCTCCAATTGAGCTAATTAGCTTATTGAGAGAATATTGCAATTGTTTGACAAAAGTGAAAAATGTAAATTTCAAATTTCAACCAAACGTGCTAGAAATGCTCCAATTGAGCTAATTAGCTTATTGTGAGAATATTACAAACGTCTGACAAAAGTGAAAAATGTAAATTTCCAATTTCAACCAAACATGCTAGAAATGCTCCAATTGAGCTAATTAGCTTATTGTGAGAATATTGCAATTGTCTGACAAAAGTGAAAAATGTAAATTTCCAATTTCAACCAAACATGCTAGAAATGCTCCAATTGAGCTAATTAGCTTAATGTGAGAATATTACAAACGTCTAACAAAATTGAAAAATGTAAATTTCCAATTTCAACCAAACATGCTAGAAATGCTCCAATTGAGCTAATTAGCTTATTGTGAGAATATTGCAATTGTCTGTCAGAAGTGAAAAATGTAAATTTGCAATTTCAACCAAACATGCTAGAAATGCTCCAATTTAGCTAATTAGCTTATTGTGAGAATATTACAAACGTCTGACAACACTGAAAATTGTAAATTTCCAATTTCAACCAAACATGCTAGAAATGCTCCAATTGAGCTAATTAGCTTATTGTGAGAATATTGCAATTGTCTGACAGAAGTGAAAAATGTAAATTTCCAATTTCAACCAAACATGCTAGAAATGCTCCAATTGAGCTAATTAGCTTATTGTGAGAATATTGCAATTGTCTGACAAAAGTGAAAAATGTAAATTTCCAATTTCAACCAAACGTGCTAAAAATGCTCCAATTGAGCTAATTAGCTTATTGTGAGAATATTACAAACGTCTGACAAAAGTGAAAAATGTAAATTTCCAATTTCAACCGAACATGCTAGAAATGCTCCAATTGAGCTAATTAGCTTATTGAGAGAATATTGCAATTGTTTGACAAAAGTGAAAAATGTAAATTTCCAATTTAAACCAAACGTGCTAGAAATGCTCCAATTGAGCTAATTAGCTTATTGTGAGAATATTACAAACGTCTGACAAAAGTGAAAAATGTAAATTTCCAATTTCAACCAAACATGCTAGAAATGCTCCAATTGAGCTAATTAGCTTATTGTGAGAATATTGCAATTGTCTGACAAAAGTGAAAAATGTAAATTTCCAATTTCAACCAAACATGCTAGAAATGCTCAAATTGAGCTAATTAGCTTATTGTGAGAATATTGCAATTGTCTGACAGAAGTGAAAAATGTAAATTTGCAACTTGAACCAAACGTTCTAGAAATGCTCCAAATTAGCTAATTAGCTTATTGTGAGAATATTACAAACGTCTGACAACACTGAAAAATGTAAATTTCCAATTTCAACCAAACATGCTAGAAATGCTCTAATTGAGCTAATTAGCTTATTGTGAGAATATTGCAATTGTCTGACAAAAGTGAAAAAAGTAATTTTCCAATTTCAACCAAACATGCTAGAAATGCTCAAATTGCGCAAATAAGCCTACTGTAAGAATTTTACAAACGTCTGACAAAAGTGAAAAATGTAAATTTCCAATTTCAACCAAACATGCTAGAAATGCTCCAATTGAGCTAATTAGCTTATTGTGAGAATATTACAAACGTCTAACAAAATTGAAAAATGTAAATTTCCAATTTCAACCAAACGTGCTAGAAATGCTCCAATTGAGCTAATTAGCTTATTGTGAGAATATTGAAATTGTCTGACAGAAGTGAAAAAAGGAAATTTGCAATTTCAACCAAACATGCTAGAAATGCTCCAATTTAGCTAATTAGCTTATTGTGAGAATATTACAAACGTCTGACAACACTGAAAATTGTAAATTTCCAATTTCAACCAAACATGCTAGAAATGCTCAAATTGAGCTAATTAGCTTATTGTGAGAATATTGCAATTGTCTGACAGAAGTGAAAAATGTAAATTTGCAATTTAAACCAAACATGCTAAAAATGCTCCAATTGAGCTAATTAGCTTATTGTGAGAATATTGCAATTGTCTGACAAAAGTGAAAAAAGTAATTTTCCAATTTCAACCAAACATGCTAGAAATGCTCAAATTGCGCAAATAAGCCTACTGTAAGAATTTTACAAACGTCTGACAAAAGTGAAAAATGTAAATTTCCAATTTCAACCAAACATGCTAAAAATGCTCCAATTGAGCTAATTAGCTTATTGTGAGAATATTACAAACGTCTGACAACACTGAAAAATGTAAATTTGTAATTTCAACCAAACATGCTAGAAATGCTCCAAATGAGCTAATTAGCTTATTGAGAGAATATTGCAATTGTCTGACAAAAGTGAAAAATGTAAATTTCCAATTTCAACTAAACGTGCTAGAAATGCTCCAATTGAGCTAATTAGCTTATTGTGAGAATATTGCAATTGTCTGACAAAAGTGAAAAAAGTAAATTTCCAATTTCAACCAAACATGCTAGAAATGCTCAAATTGCGCAAATAAGCTTACTGTAAGAATTTTACAACCGTCTGACAAAACTGAAAAATGTAAATTTCCAATATCAACCAAACATGCTAAAAATGCTCCAATTGAGCTAATTAGCTTATTGTGAGAATATTACAAACGTCTGACAACACTGAAAATGTAAATTTCTAGTTTCAACCAAACATGCTAGAAATGCTCCAAATGAGCTAATTAGCTTATTGAGAGAATATTGCAATTGTCTGACAAAAGTGAAAAAAGTAAATTTCCAATTTCAACCAAACATGCTAGAAATGCTCCAATTGAGCTAATTAGCTTATTGTGAGAATATTGCAATTGTCTGACAAAAGTGAAAAATGTAAATTTCCAATTTCAACCAAACATGCTAGATTTGCTCCAATTGAGCTAATTAGCTTACTGTGAGATTATTGCAATTGTCTGACAAAAGTGAAAAATGTAAATTTCCAATTTCAACCAAACATGCTAGAAATGCTCCAATTGAGCTAATTAGCTTATTGTGAGAATATTACAAACGTCTAACAAAATTGAAAAATGTAAATTTCCAATTTCAACCAAACATGCTAGAAATGCTCCAATTGAGCTAATTAGCTTATTGTGAGAATATTACAAACGTCTGACAACACTGAAAAATGTAAATTTCCAATTTCAACCGAAGCTGCTAGAAATGCTCCAATTGAGCTAATTAGCTTATTGTGAGAATATTGCAATTGTCTGACAAAAGTGAAAAATGTAAATTTCCAATTTCAACCAAACATGCTAGAAATGCTCCAATTGAGCTAATTAGCTTATTGAGAGAATAATGCAATTGTTTGACAAAAGTGAAAAATGTAAATTTCCAATTTCAACCAAACATGCTAGAAATGCTCCAATTGAGCTAATTAGCTTATTGAGAGAATATTGCAATTGTTTGACAAAAGTGAAAAATGTAAATTTCCAATTTAAACCAAACGTGCTAGAAATGCTCCAATTGAGCTAATTAGCTTATTGTGAAAATATTACAATTGTCGGACAAAAGTGAAAAATGTAAATTTCCAATTTCAACCAAACATGCTAGAAAAGCTCCAATTGAGCTAATTAGCTTATTGTGAGAATATTACAAACGTCTAACAAAATTGAAAAATGTAAATTTCCAATTTCAACCAAACATGCTAGAAATGCTCCAATTGAGCTAATTAGCTTATTGTGAGAATATTGCAATTGTTTGACAGAAGTGAAAAATGTAAATTTCCAATTTCAACCAAACATGCTAGAAATGCTCCAATTGAGCTAATTAGCTTATTGTGAGAATATTGCAATTGTCTGACAAAAGTGAAAAAGGTAAATTTCCAATTTCAACCAAACGTGCTAAAAATGCTCCAATTGAGCTAATTAGCTTATTGTGAGAATATTACAAACGTCTGACAAAAGTGAAAAATGTAAATTTCCAATTTCAACCGAACATGCTAGAAATGCTCCAATTGAGCTAATTAGCTTATTGTGAGAATATTGCAATTGTCTGACAGAAGTGAAAAATGTAAATTTGCAATTTCAACCAAACGTTCTAGAAATGCTCCAATTTAGCTAATTAGCTTATTGTGAGAATATTACAAACGTCTGACAAAAGTGAAAAATGTAAATTTACAATTTCAACCAAACATGCTAGAAATGCTCAAATTGAGCTAATTAGCTTATTGTGAGAATATTGCAATTGTCTGACAAAATTGAAAAAAGTAAATTTCCAATTTCAACCAAACATGCTAGAAATGCTCAAATTGCGCAAATAAGCTTACTGTAAGAATATTACAAACGTCAGACAAAACTGAAAAATGTAAATTTCCAATATCAACCAAACATGCTAAAAATGCTCCAATTGAGCTAATTAGCTTATTGGGAGAATATTACAAACGTCTGACAACACTGAAAAATGTAAATTTCCAATTTCAACCAAACATGCTAGAAATGCTCCAATTGAGCTAATTAGCTTATTGTGAGAATATTGCAATTGTCTGCCAAAAGTGAAAAAAGTAAATTTCGAATTTCAACCAAACATGCTAGAAATGCTCAAATTGCGCAAATAAGCCTACTGTAAGAATTTTACAAACGTCTGACAAAACTGAAAAATCTAAATTTCCAATTTCAACCAAACATGCTAAAAATGCTCCAATTGAGCTAATTAGCTCATTGTGAGAATATTACAAACGTCTGACAACACTGAAAAATGTAAATTTCTAATTTCAACCAAACATGCTAGAAATGCTCCAAATGAGCTAATTAGCTTATTGAGAGAATATTGCAATTGTCTGACAAAAGTGAAAAAAGTAAATTTCGAATTTCAACCAAACATGCTAGAAATGCTCCAATTGAGCTAATTAGCTTATTGTGAGAATATTGCAATTGTCTGACAAAAGTGAAAAATGTAAATTTCCAATTTCAACCAAACATGCTAGAATTGCTCCAATTGAGCTAATTAGCTTACTGTGAGATTATTGCAATTGTCTGACAAAAGTGAAAAATGTAAATTTCCAATTTCAACCAAACATGCTAGAAATGCTCCAATTGAGCTAATTAGCTTATTGTGAGAATATTACAAACGTCTGACAACACTGAAAAATGTAAATTTCCAATTTCAACCAAACATGCTAGAAATGCTCCAATTGAGCTAATTAGCTTATTGAGAGAATATTTCAATTGTCTGACAAAAGTGAAAAATGTAAATTTCCAATTTCAACCAAACGTGCTAGAAATGCTCCAATTGAGCTAATTAGCTTATTGTGAGAATATTACAAACGTCTGACAAAAGTGAAAAATGTAAATTTCCAATTTCAACCGAACATGCTAGAAATGCTCCAATTGAGCTAATTAGCTTATTGAGAGAATATTGCAATTGTTTGACAAAAGTGAAAAATGTAAATTTCCAATTTCAACCAAACATGCTAGAAATGCTCCAATTGAGCTAATTAGCTTATTGAGAGAATATTGCAATTGTTTGACAAAAGTGAAAAATGTAAATTTCAAATTTCAACCAAACGTGCTAGAAATGCTCCAATTGAGCTAATTAGCTTATTGTGAGAATATTACAAACGTCTGACAAAAGTGAAAAATGTAAATTTCCAATTTCAACCAAACATGCTAGAAATGCTCCAATTGAGCTAATTAGCTTATTGTGAGAATATTGCAATTGTCTGACAAAAGTGAAAAATGTAAATTTCCAATTTCAACCAAACATGCTAGAAATGCTCCAATTGAGCTAATTAGCTTAATGTGAGAATATTACAAACGTCTAACAAAATTGAAAAATGTAAATTTCCAATTTCAACCAAACATGCTAGAAATGCTCCAATTGAGCTAATTAGCTTATTGTGAGAATATTGCAATTGTCTGTCAGAAGTGAAAAATGTAAATTTGCAATTTCAACCAAACATGCTAGAAATGCTCCAATTTAGCTAATTAGCTTATTGTGAGAATATTACAAACGTCTGACAACACTGAAAATTGTAAATTTCCAATTTCAACCAAACATGCTAGAAATGCTCCAATTGAGCTAATTAGCTTATTGTGAGAATATTGCAATTGTCTGACAGAAGTGAAAAATGTAAATTTCCAATTTCAACCAAACATGCTAGAAATGCTCCAATTGAGCTAATTAGCTTATTGTGAGAATATTGCAATTGTCTGACAAAAGTGAAAAATGTAAATTTCCAATTTCAACCAAACGTGCTAAAAATGCTCCAATTGAGCTAATTAGCTTATTGTGAGAATATTACAAACGTCTGACAAAAGTGAAAAATGTAAATTTCCAATTTCAACCGAACATGCTAGAAATGCTCCAATTGAGCTAATTAGCTTATTGAGAGAATATTGCAATTGTTTGACAAAAGTGAAAAATGTAAATTTCCAATTTCAACCAAACGTGCTAGAAATGCTCCAATTGAGCTAATTAGCTTATTGTGAGAATATTACAAACGTCTGACAAAAGTGAAAAATGTAAATTTCCAATTTCAACCAAACATGCTAGAAATGCTCCAATTGAGCTAATTAGCTTATTGTGAGAATATTGCAATTGTCTGACAAAAGTGAAAAATGTAAATTTCCAATTTCAACCAAACATGCTAGAAATGCTCAAATTGAGCTAATTAGCTTATTGTGAGAATATTGCAATTGTCTGACAGAAGTGAAAAATGTAAATTTGCAACTTGAACCAAACGTTCTAGAAATGCTCCAAATTAGCTAATTAGCTTATTGTGAGAATATTACAAACGTCTGACAACACTGAAAAATGTAAATTTCCAATTTCAACCAAACATGCTAGAAATGCTCAAATTGAGCTAATTAGCTTATTGTGAGAATATTGCAATTGTCTGACAAAAGTGAAAAATGTAAATTTGCAATTTAAACCAAACATGCTAAAAATGCTCCAATTGAGCTAATTAGCTTATTGTGAGAATATTGCAATTGTCTGACAAAAGTGAAAAAAGTAATTTTCCAATTTCAACCAAACATGCTAGAAATGCTCCAATTGAGCTAATTAGCTTATTGTGAGAATATTGCAATTGTCTGACAAAAGTGAAAAATGTAAATTTCCAATTTCAACCAAACATGCTAGAAATGCTCAAATTGAGCTAATTAGCTTATTGTGAGAATATTGCAATTGTCTGACAGAAGTGAAAAATGTAAATTTGCAACTTGAACCAAACGTTCTAGAAATGCTCCAAATTAGCTAATTAGCTTATTGTGAGAATATTACAAACGTCTGACAACACTGAAAAATGTAAATTTCCAATTTCAACCAAACATGCTAGAAATGCTCTAATTGAGCTAATTAGCTTATTGTGAGAATATTGCAATTGTCTGACAAAAGTGAAAAAAGTAATTTTCCAATTTCAACCAAACATGCTAGAAATGCTCAAATTGCGCAAATAAGCCTACTGTAAGAATTTTACAAACGTCTGACAAAAGTGAAAAATGTAAATTTCCAATTTCAACCAAACATGCTAGAAATGCTCCAATTGAGCTAATTAGCTTATTGTGAGAATATTACAAACGTCTAACAAAATTGAAAAATGTAAATTTCCAATTTCAACCAAACGTGCTAGAAATGCTCCAATTGAGCTAATTAGCTTATTGTGAGAATATTGAAATTGTCTGACAGAAGTGAAAAATGTAAATTTCCAATTTCAACCAAACATGCTAAAAATGCTCCAATTGAGCTAATTAGCTTATTGTGAGAATATTACAAACGTCTGACAACACTGAAAAATGTAAATTTGTAATTTCAACCAAACATGCTAGAAATGCTCCAAATGAGCTAATTAGCTTATTGAGAGAATATTGCAATTGTCTGACAAAAGTGAAAAATGTAAATTTCCAATTTCAACTAAACGTGCTAGAAATGCTCCAATTGAGCTAATTAGCTTATTGTGAGAATATTGCAATTGTCTGACAAAAGTGAAAAAAGTAAATTTCCAATTTCAACCAAACATGCTAGAAATGCTCAAATTGCGCAAATAAGCTTACTGTAAGAATTTTACAACCGTCTGACAAAACTGAAAAATGTAAATTTCCAATATCAACCAAACATGCTAAAAATGCTCCAATTGAGCTAATTAGCTTATTGTGAGAATATTACAAACGTCTGACAACACTGAAAATGTAAATTTCTAGTTTCAACCAAACATGCTAGAAATGCTCCAAATGAGCTAATTAGCTTATTGAGAGAATATTGCAATTGTCTGACAAAAGTGAAAAAAGTAAATTTCCAATTTCAACCAAACATGCTAGAAATGCTCCAATTGAGCTAATTAGCTTATTGTGAGAATATTGCAATTGTCTGACAAAAGTGAAAAATGTAAATTTCCAATTTCAACCAAACATGCTAGATTTGCTCCAATTGAGCTAATTAGCTTACTGTGAGATTATTGCAATTGTCTGACAAAAGTGAAAAATGTAAATTTCCAATTTCAACCAAACATGCTAGAAATGCTCCAATTGAGCTAATTAGCTTATTGTGAGAATATTACAAACGTCTAACAAAATTGAAAAATGTAAATTTCCAATTTCAACCAAACATGCTAGAAATGCTCCAATTGAGCTAATTAGCTTATTGTGAGAATATTACAAACGTCTGACAACACTGAAAAATGTAAATTTCCAATTTCAACCGAAGCTGCTAGAAATGCTCCAATTGAGCTAATTAGCTTATTGTGAGAATATTGCAATTGTCTGACAAAAGTGAAAAATGTAAATTTCCAATTTCAACCAAACGTGCTAGAAATGCTCCAATTGAGCTAATTAGCTTATTGTGAGAATATTACAAACGTCTGAAAAAAGTGAAAAATGTAAATTTCCAATTTCAACCAAACATGCTAGAAATGCTCCAATTGAGCTAATTAGCTTATTGTGAGAATATTGCAATTGTCTGACAAAAGTGAAAAATGTAAATTTCCAATTTCAACCAAACATGCTAGAAATGCTCCAATTGAGCTAATTAGCTTATTGTGAGAATATTGCAATTGTCTGACAAAAGTGAAAAAAGTAAATTTCCAATTTCAACCAAACATGCTAGAAATGCTCAAATTGCGCAAATAAGCCTACTGTAAGAATTTTACAAACGTCTGACAAAACTGAAAAATGTAAATTTCCAATTTCAACCAAACATGCTAAAAATGCTCCAATTTAGCTAATTAGCTTATTGTGAGAATATTACAAACGTCTGACAAAAGTGAAAAATGTAAATTTCAAATTTCAACCAAACATGCTAGAAATGCTCAAATTGAGCTAATTAGCTTATTGTGAGAATATTACAAACGTCTGACAACACTGAAAAATGTAAATTTCCAATTTCAACCGAAGATGCTAGAAATGCTCCAATTGAGCTAATTAGCTTATTGTGAGAATATTGCAATTGTCTGACAAAAGTGAAAAATGTAAATTTCCAATTTCAACCAAACATGCTAGAAATGCTCCAATTGAGCTAATTAGCTTATTGTGAGAATATTGCAATTGTCTGACAAAAGTGAAAAATGTAAATTTCCAATTTCAACCAAACATGCTAGAAATGCTCCAATTGAGCTAATTAGCTTATTGTGAGAATATTGCAATTGTCTGACAAAAGTGAAAAAAGTAAATTTCCAATTTCAACCAAACATGCTAGAAATGCTCAAATTGCGCAAATAAGCCTACTGTAAGAATTTTACAAACGTCTGACAAAACTGAAAAATGTAAATTTCCAATTTCAACCAAACATGCTAAAAATGCTCCAATTTAGCTAATTAGCTTATTGTGAGAATATTACAAACGTCTGACAAAAGTGAAAAATGTAAATTTCAAATTTCAACCAAACATGCTAGAAATGCTCCAATTGAGCTAATTAGCTTATTGTGAGAATATTACAAACGTCTAACAAAATTGAAAAATGTAAATTTCCAATTCCAACCAAACATGCTAGAAATGCTCCAATTGAGCTAATTAGCTTATTGTGAGAATATTACAAACGTCTGACAAAAGTGAAAAATGTAAATTTCCAATTTCAACCAAACATGCTAGAAATGCTCCAATTGAGCTAATTAGCTTATTGTGAGAATATTGCAATTGTCTGACAAAAGTGAAAAATGTAAATTTCCAATTTCAACCAAACATGCTAGATTTGCTCCAATTGAGCTAATTAGCTTACTGTGAGATTATTGCAATTGTCTGACAAAAGTGAAAAATGTAAATTTCCAATTTCAACCAAACATGCTAGAAATGCTCCAATTGAGCTAATTAGCTTATTGTGAGAATATTGCAATTGTCTGACAAAAGTGAAAAATGTAAATTTCCAATTTCAACCAAATGTGCTAGAAATGCTCCAATTGAGCTAATTAGCTTATTGTGAGAATATTACAAACGTCTGACAAAAGTGAAAAATGTAAACTTCCAATTTCAACCAAACATGCTAGAAATGCTCCAATTGAGCTAATTAGCTTATTGAGAGAATAATGCAATTGTTTGACAAAAGTGAAAAATGTAAATTTCCAATTTCAACCAAACATGCTAGAAATGCTCCAATTGAGCTAATTAGCTTATTGAGATAATATTGCAATTGTTTGACAAAAGTGAAAAATGTAAATTTCCAATTTCAACCAAACGTGCTAGAAATGCTCCAATTGAGCTAATTAGCTTATTGTGAAAATATTACAATTGTCGGACAAAAGTGAAAAATGTAAATTTCCAATTTCGACCAAACATGCTAGAAAAGCTCCAATTGAGCTAATTAGCTTATTGTGAGAATATTACAAACGTCTAACAAAATTGAAAAATGTAAATTTCCAATTTCAACCAAACATGCTAGAAATGCTCCAATTGAGCTAATTAGCTTATTGTGAGAATATTGCAATTGTCTGACAGAAGTGAAAAATGTAAATTTGCAATTTCAACCAAACGTTCTAGAAATGCTCCAAATTAGCTAATTAGCTTATTGTGAGAATATTACAAACGTCTGACAACACTGAAAAATGTAAATTTCCAATTTCAACCAAACATGCTAGAAATGCTCCAATTGAGCTAATTAGCTTATTGTGAGAATATTGCAATTGTCTGACAAAAGTGAAAAAAGTAATTTTCCAATTTCAACCAAACATGCTAGAAATGCTCAAATTGCGCAAATAAGCCTACTGTAAGAATTTTACAAACGTCTGACAAAAGTGAAAAATGTAAATTTCCAATTTCAACCAAACATGCTAAAAATGCTCCAATTGAGCTAATTAGCTTATTGTGAGAATATTACAAACGTCTGACAACACTGAAAAATGTAAATTTTTAATTTCAACCAAACATGCTAGAAATGCTCCAATTGAGCTAATTAGCTTATTGAGAGA
The DNA here is from genome assembly GCF_963576615.1 of Watersipora subatra. Classification (NCBI taxonomy): domain Eukaryota; kingdom Metazoa; phylum Bryozoa; class Gymnolaemata; order Cheilostomatida; family Watersiporidae; genus Watersipora; species Watersipora subatra. The sequence goes on along the minus strand of NW_027045352.1, from coordinate 8,303 downwards.
ATATTGCAATTGTCTGACAAAAGTGAAAAATGTAAATTTCCAATTTCAACTAAACGTGCTAGAAATGCTCCAATTGAGCTAATTAGCTTATTGTGAGAATATTGCAATTGTCTGACAAAATTGAAAAAAGTAAATTTCCAATTTCAACCAAACATGCTAGAAATGCTCAAATTGCGCAAATAAGCTTACTGTAAGAATTTTACAAACGTCAGACAAAACTGAAAAATGTAAATTTCCAATATCAACCAAACATGCTAAAAATGCTCCAATTGAGCTAATTAGCTTATTGTGAGAATATTACAAACGTCTGACAACACTGAAAAATGTAAATTTCCAATTTCAACCAAACATGCTAGAAATGCTCCAATTGAGCTAATTAGCTTATTGTGAGAATATTGCAATTGTCTGCCAAAAGTGAAAAAAGTAAATTTCGAATTTCAACCAAACATGCTAGAAATGCTCAAATTGCGCAAATAAGCCTACTGTAAGAATTTCACAAACGTCTGACAAAACTGAAAAATGTAAATTTCCAATTTCAACCAAACATGCTAAAAATGCTCCAATTGAGCTAATTAGCTTATTGTGAGAATATTACAAACGTCTGACAACACTGAAAAATGTAAATTTCCAATTTCAACCAAACATGCTAGAATTGCTCCAATTGAGCTAATTAGCTTACTGTGAGATTATTGCAATTGTCTGACAAAAGTGAAAAAAGTAAATTTCGAATTTCAACCAAACATGCTAGAAATGCTCCAATTGAGCTAATTAGCTTATTGTGAGAATATTGCAATTGTCTGACAAAAGTGAAAAATGTAAATTTCCAATTTCAACCAAACATGCTAGAATTGCTCCAATTGAGCTAATTAGCTTACTGTGAGATTATTGCAATTGTCTGACAAAAGTGAAAAATGTAAATTTCCAATTTCAACCAAACATGCTAGAAATGCTCCAATTGAGCTAATTAGCTTATTGTGAGAATATTACAAACGTCTGACAACACTGAAAAATGTAAATTTCCAATTTCAACCGAAGATGCTAGAAATGCTCCAATTGAGCTAATTAGCTTATTGTGAGAATATTGCAATTGTCTGACAAAAGTGAAAAATGTAAATTTCCAATTTCAACCAAACGTGCTAGAAATGCTCCAATTGAGCTAATTAGCTTATTGTGAAAATATTACAAACGTCTGACAAAAGTGAAAAATGTAAATTTCCAATTTCAACCAAACATGCTAGAAATGCTCCAATTGAGCTAATTAGCTTATTGTGAGAATATTACAAACGTCTAACAAAATTGAAAAATGTAAATTTCCAATTTCAACCAAACATGCTAGAATTGCTCCAATTGAGCTAATTAGCTTATTGTGAGAATATTGCAATTGTCTGACAGAAGTGAAAAATGTAAATTTGCAATTTCAACCAAACATGCTAGAAATGCTCCAATTTAGCTAATTAGCTTATTGTGAGAATATTACAAACGTCTGACAACACTGAAAATTGTAAATTTCCAATTTCAACCAAACATGCTAGAAATGCTCCAATTGAGCTAATTAGCTTATTGTGAGAATATTGCAATTGTCTGACAGAAGTGAAAAATGTAAATTTCCAATTTCAACCAAACATGCTAGAAATGCTCCAATTGAGCTAATTAGCTTATTGTGAGAATATTGCAATTGTCTGACAAAAGTGAAAAATGTAAATTTCCAATTTCAACCAAACGTGCTAAAAATGCTCCAATTGAGCTAATTAGCTTATTGTGAGAATATTACAAACGTCTGACAAAAGTGAAAAATGTAAATTTCCAATTTCAACCGAACATGCTAGAAATGCTCCAATTGAGCTAATTAGCTTATTGAGAGAATATTGCAATTGTTTGACAAAAGTGAAAAATGTAAATTTCCAATTTCAACCAAACGTGCTAGAAATGCTCCAATTGAGCTAATTAGCTTATTGTGAGAATATTACAAACGTCTGACAAAAGTGAAAAATGTAAATTTCCAATTTCAACCAAACATGCTAGAAATGCTCCAATTGAGCTAATTAGCTTATTGTGAGAATATTGCAATTGTCTGACAAAAGTGAAAAATGTAAATTTCCAATTTCAACCAAACATGCTAGAAATGCTCAAATTGAGCTAATTAGCTTATTGTGAGAATATTGCAATTGTCTGACAGAAGTGAAAAATGTAAATTTGCAATTTCAACCAAACGTTCTTGAAATGCTCCAATTTAGCTAATTAGCTTATTGTGAGAATATTACAAACGTCTGACAAAACTGAAAAATGTAAATTTCCAATTTCAACCAAACATGCTAAAAATGCTCCAATTGAGCTAATTAGCTTATTGTGAGAATATTGCAATTGTCTGACAAAAGTGAAAAAAGTAATTTTCCAATTTCAACCAAACATGCTAGAAATGCTCAAATTGCGCAAATAAGCCTACTGTAAGAATTTTACAAACGTCTGACAAAAGTGAAAAATGTAAATTTCCAATTTCAACCAAACATGCTAAAAATGCTCCAATTGAGCTAATTAGCTTATTGTGAGAATATTACAAACGTCTGACAACACTGAAAAATGTAAATTTCTAATTTCAACCAAACATGCTAGAAATGCTCCAAATGAGCTAATTAGCTTATTGAGAGAATATTGCAATTGTCTGACAAAAGTGAAAAATGTAAATTTCCAATTTCAACTAAACGTGCTAGAAATGCTCCAATTGAGCTAATTAGCTTATTGTGAGAATATTGCAATTGTCTGACAAAAGTGAAAAAAGTAAATTTCCAATTTCAACCAAACATGCTAGAAATGCTCAAATTGCGCAAATAAGCTTACTGTAAGAATTTTACAACCGTCTGACAAAACTGAAAAATGTAAATTTCCAATATCAACCAAACATGCTAAAAATGCTCCAATTGAGCTAATTAGCTTATTGTGAGAATATTACAAACGTCTGACAACACTGAAAATGTAAATTTCTAGTTTCAACCAAACATGCTAGAAATGCTCCAAATGAGCTAATTAGCTTATTGAGAGAATATTGCAATTGTCTGACAAAAGTGAAAAAAGTAAATTTCCAATTTCAACCAAACATGCTAGAAATGCTCCAATTGAGCTAATTAGCTTATTGTGAGAATATTGCAATTGTCTGACAAAAGTGAAAAATGTAAATTTCCAATTTCAACCAAACATGCTAGATTTGCTCCAATTGAGCTAATTAGCTTACTGTGAGATTATTGCAATTGTCTGACAAAAGTGAAAAATGTAAATTTCCAATTTCAACCAAACATGCTAGAAATGCTCCAATTGAGCTAATTAGCTTATTGTGAGAATATTACAAACGTCTAACAAAATTGAAAAATGTAAATTTCCAATTTCAACCAAACATGCTAGAAATGCTCCAATTGAGCTAATTAGCTTATTGTGAGAATATTACAAACGTCTGACAACACTGAAAAATGTAAATTTCCAATTTCAACCGAAGCTGCTAGAAATGCTCCAATTGAGCTAATTAGCTTATTGTGAGAATATTGCAATTGTCTGACAAAAGTGAAAAATGTAAATTTCCAATTTCAACCAAACGTGCTAGAAATGCTCCAATTGAGCTAATTAGCTTATTGTGAGAATATTACAAACGTCTGAAAAAAGTGAAAAATGTAAATTTCCAATTTCAACCAAACATGCTAGAAATGCTCCAATTGAGCTAATTAGCTTATTGTGAGAATATTGCAATTGTCTGACAAAAGTGAAAAATGTAAATTTCCAATTTCAACCAAACATGCTAGAAATGCTCCAATTGAGCTAATTAGCTTATTGTGAGAATATTGCAATTGTCTGACAAAAGTGAAAAAAGTAAATTTCCAATTTCAACCAAACATGCTAGAAATGCTCAAATTGCGCAAATAAGCCTACTGTAAGAATTTTACAAACGTCTGACAAAACTGAAAAATGTAAATTTCCAATTTCAACCAAACATGCTAAAAATGCTCCAATTTAGCTAATTAGCTTATTGTGAGAATATTACAAACGTCTGACAAAAGTGAAAAATGTAAATTTCAAATTTCAACCAAACATGCTAGAAATGCTCAAATTGAGCTAATTAGCTTATTGTGAGAATATTACAAACGTCTGACAACACTGAAAAATGTAAATTTCCAATTTCAACCGAAGATGCTAGAAATGCTCCAATTGAGCTAATTAGCTTATTGTGAGAATATTGCAATTGTCTGACAAAAGTGAAAAATGTAAATTTCCAATTTCAACCAAACATGCTAGAAATGCTCCAATTGAGCTAATTAGCTTATTGTGAGAATATTGCAATTGTCTGACAAAAGTGAAAAATGTAAATTTCCAATTTCAACCAAACATGCTAGAAATGCTCCAATTGAGCTAATTAGCTTATTGTGAGAATATTGCAATTGTCTGACAAAAGTGAAAAAAGTAAATTTCCAATTTCAACCAAACATGCTAGAAATGCTCAAATTGCGCAAATAAGCCTACTGTAAGAATTTTACAAACGTCTGACAAAACTGAAAAATGTAAATTTCCAATTTCAACCAAACATGCTAAAAATGCTCCAATTTAGCTAATTAGCTTATTGTGAGAATATTACAAACGTCTGACAAAAGTGAAAAATGTAAATTTCAAATTTCAACCAAACATGCTAGAAATGCTCCAATTGAGCTAATTAGCTTATTGTGAGAATATTACAAACGTCTAACAAAATTGAAAAATGTAAATTTCCAATTCCAACCAAACATGCTAGAAATGCTCCAATTGAGCTAATTAGCTTATTGTGAGAATATTACAAACGTCTGACAAAAGTGAAAAATGTAAATTTCCAATTTCAACCAAACATGCTAGAAATGCTCCAATTGAGCTAATTAGCTTATTGTGAGAATATTGCAATTGTCTGACAAAAGTGAAAAATGTAAATTTCCAATTTCAACCAAACATGCTAGATTTGCTCCAATTGAGCTAATTAGCTTACTGTGAGATTATTGCAATTGTCTGACAAAAGTGAAAAATGTAAATTTCCAATTTCAACCAAACATGCTAGAAATGCTCCAATTGAGCTAATTAGCTTATTGTGAGAATATTGCAATTGTCTGACAAAAGTGAAAAATGTAAATTTCCAATTTCAACCAAATGTGCTAGAAATGCTCCAATTGAGCTAATTAGCTTATTGTGAGAATATTACAAACGTCTGACAAAAGTGAAAAATGTAAACTTCCAATTTCAACCAAACATGCTAGAAATGCTCCAATTGAGCTAATTAGCTTATTGAGAGAATAATGCAATTGTTTGACAAAAGTGAAAAATGTAAATTTCCAATTTCAACCAAACATGCTAGAAATGCTCCAATTGAGCTAATTAGCTTATTGAGATAATATTGCAATTGTTTGACAAAAGTGAAAAATGTAAATTTCCAATTTCAACCAAACGTGCTAGAAATGCTCCAATTGAGCTAATTAGCTTATTGTGAAAATATTACAATTGTCGGACAAAAGTGAAAAATGTAAATTTCCAATTTCGACCAAACATGCTAGAAAAGCTCCAATTGAGCTAATTAGCTTATTGTGAGAATATTACAAACGTCTAACAAAATTGAAAAATGTAAATTTCCAATTTCAACCAAACATGCTAGAAATGCTCCAATTGAGCTAATTAGCTTATTGTGAGAATATTGCAATTGTCTGACAGAAGTGAAAAATGTAAATTTGCAATTTCAACCAAACGTTCTAGAAATGCTCCAAATTAGCTAATTAGCTTATTGTGAGAATATTACAAACGTCTGACAACACTGAAAAATGTAAATTTCCAATTTCAACCAAACATGCTAGAAATGCTCCAATTGAGCTAATTAGCTTATTGTGAGAATATTGCAATTGTCTGACAAAAGTGAAAAAAGTAATTTTCCAATTTCAACCAAACATGCTAGAAATGCTCAAATTGCGCAAATAAGCCTACTGTAAGAATTTTACAAACGTCTGACAAAAGTGAAAAATGTAAATTTCCAATTTCAACCAAACATGCTAAAAATGCTCCAATTGAGCTAATTAGCTTATTGTGAGAATATTACAAACGTCTGACAACACTGAAAAATGTAAATTTTTAATTTCAACCAAACATGCTAGAAATGCTCCAATTGAGCTAATTAGCTTATTGAGAGAATATTGCAATTGTCTGACAAAAGTGAAAAATGTAAATTTCCAATTTCAACTAAACGTGCTAGAAATGCTCCAATTGAGCTAATTAGCTTATTGTGAGAATATTGCAATTGTCTGACAAAATTGAAAAAAGTAAATTTCCAATTTCAACCAAACATGCTAGAAATGCTCAAATTGCGCAAATAAGCTTACTGTAAGAATTTTACAAACGTCAGACAAAACTGAAAAATGTAAATTTCCAATATCAACCAAACATGCTAAAAATGCTCCAATTGAGCTAATTAGCTTATTGTGAGAATATTACAAACGTCTGACAACACTGAAAAATGTAAATTTCCAATTTCAACCAAACATGCTAGAAATGCTCCAATTGAGCTAATTAGCTTATTGTGAGAATATTGCAATTGTCTGCCAAAAGTGAAAAAAGTAAATTTCGAATTTCAACCAAACATGCTAGAAATGCTCAAATTGCGCAAATAAGCCTACTGTAAGAATTTCACAAACGTCTGACAAAACTGAAAAATGTAAATTTCCAATTTCAACCAAACATGCTAAAAATGCTCCAATTGAGCTAATTAGCTTATTGTGAGAATATTACAAACGTCTGACAACACTGAAAAATGTAAATTTCCAATTTCAACCAAACATGCTAGAATTGCTCCAATTGAGCTAATTAGCTTACTGTGAGATTATTGCAATTGTCTGACAAAAGTGAAAAAAGTAAATTTCGAATTTCAACCAAACATGCTAGAAATGCTCCAATTGAGCTAATTAGCTTATTGTGAGAATATTGCAATTGTCTGACAAAAGTGAAAAATGTAAATTTCCAATTTCAACCAAACATGCTAGAATTGCTCCAATTGAGCTAATTAGCTTACTGTGAGATTATTGCAATTGTCTGACAAAAGTGAAAAATGTAAATTTCCAATTTCAACCAAACATGCTAGAAATGCTCCAATTGAGCTAATTAGCTTATTGTGAGAATATTACAAACGTCTGACAACACTGAAAAATGTAAATTTCCAATTTCAACCGAAGATGCTAGAAATGCTCCAATTGAGCTAATTAGCTTATTGTGAGAATATTGCAATTGTCTGACAAAAGTGAAAAATGTAAATTTCCAATTTCAACCAAACGTGCTAGAAATGCTCCAATTGAGCTAATTAGCTTATTGTGAAAATATTACAAACGTCTGACAAAAGTGAAAAATGTAAATTTCCAATTTCAACCAAACATGCTAGAAATGCTCCAATTGAGCTAATTAGCTTATTGTGAGAATATTACAAACGTCTAACAAAATTGAAAAATGTAAATTTCCAATTTCAACCAAACATGCTAGAATTGCTCCAATTGAGCTAATTAGCTTATTGTGAGAATATTGCAATTGTCTGACAGAAGTGAAAAATGTAAATTTGCAATTTCAACCAAACATGCTAGAAATGCTCCAATTTAGCTAATTAGCTTATTGTGAGAATATTACAAACGTCTGACAACACTGAAAATTGTAAATTTCCAATTTCAACCAAACATGCTAGAAATGCTCCAATTGAGCTAATTAGCTTATTGTGAGAATATTGCAATTGTCTGACAGAAGTGAAAAATGTAAATTTCCAATTTCAACCAAACATGCTAGAAATGCTCCAATTGAGCTAATTAGCTTATTGTGAGAATATTGCAATTGTCTGACAAAAGTGAAAAATGTAAATTTCCAATTTCAACCAAACGTGCTAAAAATGCTCCAATTGAGCTAATTAGCTTATTGTGAGAATATTACAAACGTCTGACAAAAGTGAAAAATGTAAATTTCCAATTTCAACCGAACATGCTAGAAATGCTCCAATTGAGCTAATTAGCTTATTGAGAGAATATTGCAATTGTTTGACAAAAGTGAAAAATGTAAATTTCCAATTTCAACCAAACGTGCTAGAAATGCTCCAATTGAGCTAATTAGCTTATTGTGAGAATATTACAAACGTCTGACAAAAGTGAAAAATGTAAATTTCCAATTTCAACCAAACATGCTAGAAATGCTCCAATTGAGCTAATTAGCTTATTGTGAGAATATTGCAATTGTCTGACAAAAGTGAAAAATGTAAATTTCCAATTTCAACCAAACATGCTAGAAATGCTCAA